>NC_029786.2:55108692-55155313 GCF_000816755.2 Arachis ipaensis | reverse complement strand
AAATCGCGCAATGTCCTTTGCTGGGAAGGCTTTTTCTTTTTCATCAACCTTTATAATCCTCTTAATTCTTTTTGTTGAGGGCTTAACTACAGTTGAAGATGGCTCTGCCACGAATGCTCTTTTTGTTCCTCTCCTTGCTGTTGATTTGGGAGTAGCTTTCTCTTTGCCTTTCATGGTGGCCATCCTGAAAAGGAAAGAGTAAGGATGTTAAAACTTCAAATGATAGAGCAAGGAAGAGAACGGGAAGTGTGGTAATTAATGCACATTAAAGATGAATGATGTTAACACATGGTCATGACTACATGTGAAAAATCATCAATGAAAATATAGCAAGTGCATATGCTGACAATTAAATGCAAGGTGTTTATTGGCATGCTGGCAAAGGCATGAGTAGCATATAACAAGCATTCAATGTCCAAATTAGATTACCAAGTCTGTCAAACTAGCAATGTATTTTTAATAACAATTATATTTAAATAATATAATATAAAAAAGGGTTTTGTGAAAGGCAAACATTTAGAGTAGTAGATTAAAAGAAATCTAAAAATAGTGCACAATGCCATATGGGCGTTTTCACAAACACATAGCATGCATGTTAACTAAGGTATTGAAAATATTGGATTGAACATGCAAGCACCCTTAAAAAAATAATATATAATTGTCAAATACTTCCTTAACAATCCACAAGCATATCATAAGAAACAATGACCCAAACAAATTTCCAACACTAATTAAAAGAAAAAGAAAGAAAAAGAAAACATGGATAATGAAAGTAAAAAGAAAAAAAGAAAAGAAGAGGAAAACATAAAAACAAGAAGAAGAATAGAAAAGTAAGGAGGGAAGAAGAAAAGAAAAACCTTGATAATGGTGGTAAGAGAGAGAAAGTAGAAAGTGAGAAAGAAGGAAGAAGGAAGAAAGGGGAAGAAGGAAATAAGAAGGGAAAAGAAAAAGTAGGATTTGGGGAAGAGAAAGATAAGATATTTTAGCAGATATGGATATGTTGTGCGGCGCACGCAATGCGGACGCGTGGGGTACGCATTCGCACGAATGGCGCCTATATGAATCGACGCGGACGCGTCGGTCACGCGGACGCGTGACTCGTTCTGTGCTACTGGCGCGAGGGCAGCCTCACGCTCGCACAACTCTCTGTTCGAAACTCATTATTGCCAAATTTCAGGGTGACGCGTTCGCGTGGTGGACGCGATCGCGTGAATGACCAAGATTGGAAGACGACGCGGACGCTTGGGGCACGCGTACGCGTGGTAGAGCTTGTGCGTCTAGCGCCATTCCAGCCTCACTCCAGCACAACTTGCTGCCATGCACCCTTTCTTACGTCGATTTTTAGGGCACGCGTTCGCGTTCTTGACGCGGACGCATGGGAGGTATTTTTCCTCATGACGTGGACTCGTTAGCCACGCTCTCGCGTGACTCTCTGTTCGATTTCTTTTGCTTCCTTACGTACCGGTGACGCGGGCGCGTCAGTGACGCTGCCGCGTCACATGGTTTTACTTTTTTTTATGCAATTATGCAAATGAAGATGCAAACTATATGTGCTAATAATGAAAAGAGCTATTGACAAAGAAAACTAAGAAGAAAGAAGGGAACAATCATACTGATGAGCGGATAATTTATACGCTTTTTGGCATTGTTTTTAGTATGTTTTTAATAGAATCTAGTTACTTTTAGGGATGTTTTCATTAGTTTTTATGTTAAATTCACATTTCTGGACTTTACTATGAGTTTGTGTGTTTTTCTGTGATTTCAGGTATTTTCTGGCTGAAATTGAGGGACTTGAGCAAAAATCAGATTCAGAGGTTGAAAAAGGACTGCTGATGCTGTTGCATTCTGACCTCCCTGCACTCAAAGTGGATTTTCTGGAGCTACAGAACTCAAAATGGTGCGTTTCCAATTGCGATGAAAAGTAGACATCCAGGGCTTTCCAGCAATATATAATAGTCCTGTTCGAAAACTCCATAACTATTTTATATCCGCCTGACTGAGATTTACAAGGTGACCATAGCTTGCTTCATACCAACAATCTCCGTGGGATCGACCCTTACTCACGTAACGTTTATTACTTGGACGACCCAGTGCACTTGCTGGTTAGTTGTATCGAAATTGTGAATGAAAAACGATTTATTAAGACGTGCGTACAGAGTTTCTGGCACTGTTACCTGAGATCACAATTTCATGCACCACATACCATGGTGGGTTGTCTCCCACCCAGCACTTTGCTTTAACGTCCTTAAGTTGGATGCTCCACTAGATTAGTCTTCTGCTGTTGGTGGATCTTCCAAGAGGAAGATCTCTAGCTCCTTATTTTTCTTCACCATCTCACCATGATATAGCTTTAAACGGTGTCCATTAACTTTGATGAATTCAGAGCTTGAAGGATGACTTAGGTGAAAAACTCCGTATGGCTCAGCCTTCTCTACTCTATCTGGACCTTCCCATCTTGATCTCAACTTGCCTGGCATGAGCCTCAGTCTGGAGTTGTAAAGGAAGACTAAGTCCCCAGGTTGGAACTCTCTCCTCTTGATGTGCTTATCATGCACAGCCTTCATCTTTTCCTTGTACATCCTTGAGTTCTCATAAGCTTCTAGGCGAAGGCTTTCTAATTCTTGCAGTTGCAACTTCCTTTCAGCTCCGGCTTTCTCAAATCCCATGTCGCATTCTTTCACTGCCCAGAAGGCTTTGTGCTCTACCTCAACTGGGAGGTGACAGGCTTTTCCATAAACTAAGCGAAAGGGACTCATCCCAATGGGTGTCTTGTATGCTGTTCTGTATGCCCAGAGTGCATCTTGTAGCCTGGTGCTCCAGTCTCTTCTATGAGGTTTGACTATCTTCTGCAATATATGCTTTATTTCTCTGTTAAACACCTTGGCTTGCCTATTGGTTTGGGGATGGTAGGTTGTTGCTACTTTATGAATTATCCCATGCTTTTTCAGTAATCTGTTAGTCTCCTATTACAAAAATGGGTGCCTTGATCGCTCACGATTGCTCGTGGTGATCCAAAGCGACAGATGATATGGTTTCTAACAAAGGAAACAACAGTGTTAGCATCATCAGTGTGGGTAGGAATTGCTTCCACCCATTTAGAAATGTAATCTACAACTAACAATATATAAAAATGACCATTAGAATTTGGAAATGGACCCATGAAGTCAATGCCCCAAACATCAAAAATTTCACAGAAAAGCATAATTTGTTGAGGCATCTCATCCCTCTTGGATATATTACCAAACCTTTGGCATGGGGAACAAGATTTACAAAATTCAGCAGCGTCTTTAAAAAGAGTAGGCCACCAGAATCTACAGTCTAAAATTTTTCTAGCTGTTCTTTGAGGGCCAAAATGTCCTCCACTCTCAGATGAGTGGCAGGCCTCTAAAATGGACTGGAATTCTGATTGAGGCACACACCGTCTAATTACCTGGTCAGCGCCACACCTCCATAAATATGGGTCGTCCCATATATAATATTTGGACTCGCTTTTCAGCTTGTCTCTTTGATGCTTAGTAAAGTCTGGAGGAAAAGTGCGGCTAACTAGATAATTAGCTACAGGCGCATACCAAGGGACTACTTCAGATACTGCTTGCAAGTTATCAAATGGGAAATTATCATCTATAGGAGTGGAGTCATCCCTAATGTGCTCAAGGCGACTCAAGTGGTCTGCCACTAGATTCTGGTTACCACTCCTATCCTTAATTTCTAAATTAAATTCTTGTAGTAGCAGTATCCAAAGTATAAGCCTTGGTTTGGATTCCTTTTTAGCTAATAAATACTTTAAAGCTGCGTGGTCTGAGTACACTACTACTTTAGCACCAAGTAAATAGGCTCGAAATTTATCCAGAGCAAAAACAATAGCAAGAAGCTCTTTTTCAGTAGTAGTGTAATTAGACTGAGCGGCGTCTAAGGTCTTAGACGCATAAGCAATTACAAAAGGATCCTTACCTTCACGCTGAGCCAGCGCCACTCCTACTGCATGGTTGGAGGCGTCGCACATAATCTCGAAAGGCTAGCTCCAGTCTGGTCCTCTCACAATTGGAGCTTGAGTCAGAGCAGTCTTCAACTTATCAAACGCTTGTTTGCAATCCTCACTGAACTCAAACTCAATATCTTTCTGCAGTAGTCTGGATAAGGGTAGTGCTACCTTACTGAAGTCCTTAATGAATCTCCGATAAAAACTTGCATGGCCAAGGAACGAACGGACTTCCCTCACAGAGGAGGGGTAAGGTAAACTAGAAATAACATCCACCTTTGCTGGATCTACAGAAATGCCAGTATTAGACACAATATGTCCTAGTACAATCCCTTATTTTACCATAAAGTGACATTTTTCAAAATTCAATACAAGGTTCGTACTAACACATCTATCTAACACTCTAGATAAATTATCCAAGCAAAGGCTAAATGAATCACCATAAACGCTAAAATCATCCATAAAAACCTCCATACAGTTCTCAAGAAGGTCAGAGAAAAGACTCATCGTGCACCTTTGGAAAGTAGCTGGTGCATTGCATAAGCCAAAGGGCATTCTCTTATGAGCATAAGTTCCAAAAGGACATGTAAAAGTAGTCTTTTTTTTTATCTTCAGGAGCTATATGAATTTGAAAGTAGCCTGTATAACCATCTAAAAAGCAATAATGGGATTTACCTAACAGGCAATCAAGCATCTGATCAATGAATGGCAAGGGGTAATGATCCTTGCGAGTGGCTTGGTTGAGATGCCTATAGTCAATGCAAACCCTCCATAAATTCTGCACTCTAGTTGTCAGAAGCTCTCCATGCTCATTTCTTACTGTTGTGATTCCAGACTTCTTGGGCACCACTTGTACTGGACTGACCCATTCGCTATCTGAGATGGGGTAAATGATATCTGCTTCAAGTAGCCTGGTCACTTCTTTCTTGACAACTTCTAAGATGGTGGGATTCAATCTTCTTTGAGGTTGGCGGACAGGCTTTGCTCCCTCTTCTAGGAATATTCTGTGCTCACAAACTTGAGGGTTGATGCCTACTATATCCGCTAGGCTCCATCCAATTACTTTCTTGTATTTTCTCAGCACACTGAGTAGATGTTCTTCTTGTTGAGAAGTGAGTTCCCTTGCAATGATAACTGGAAACTTCTACTCGTCCTCAAGGTAAGCATACTTGAGGTGTGGAGGAAGGGGTTTTAATTCTAATTTCTGCTCATGGCCAGGCTCTGGATCATCCGGAGCTGGTGATAATGGCAAACTGCCCTCATTGTCCTCTGAAAATGTCCCCACACTTGGACCTTGTCCTATGTACTTCTCTTCTAATTCCTCCTGGTGAACTTCAGCCACGGTTTCATCTATGATGTCACACTGGGAGATAGAATGATCATCCGAAGGGGGCTTCATAGCTTCATTTAAACTGAATTTCACTATTCTGCCATCTATTTCAAAAGAGTAAGTTCCTGAAAATGCGTCCAGCTTGAACTTTGAAGTCTTTAGGAATGGCCTTCCAAGCAGG
This sequence comes from Arachis ipaensis, assembly GCF_000816755.2. Classification (NCBI taxonomy): domain Eukaryota; kingdom Viridiplantae; phylum Streptophyta; class Magnoliopsida; order Fabales; family Fabaceae; genus Arachis; species Arachis ipaensis. The sequence goes on along the minus strand of NC_029786.2, from coordinate 55,149,823 downwards.
ATTGATGATGGCCTCCCGGAGTCATTAGGGGGCATTTCCAGGATATAGAAGTCAATGGAAAATGTGAGCCCCTTAATGCTCACTAATACATCTTCAGCAATTCCAACCACTGTAATAATGCTTTTATCTACTAACACAAAACGAGCTGCCGACCTTTTTAAGGGAGGGAGCCTTAAAGCATTATATATAGACAAAGGCATTATACTAACACACGCTCCTAAATCACACATGCATTCAGAAAATATCACACCTCCAATGGTACAGTTAACCATACATGGACCTGGATCACTACACTTTTCAGGTATACCTCCCATTAAAGCAGATATAGAACTACCTAAAGAAATAGTTTCTAATTCATTAATTTTGTCTTTATGTATACATAAATCTTTTAGAAACTTTGCGTATTTAGGTACTTGCTGAATAACATCAAAAAGGGGAACAGTTACCTCAACCTTTTGAATATTTCTACCATTTTGAGGTCAAGTTCCATCTGCTTCCTGGGCTTCCTTGCAATTTGTGGAAATGGAATAAGAAGGGCATTTTCTGCAGCGTCTACATCCTTTGGTGCTTCTTTCTGTGGGTGAGCTTCTTCTTCTTCAACCATGTCTTGTACGTCCTCTTCCTCTTCAGCATCTTCTACTTCCACCACCTCTTCAGCATCTTCTACTTCCACCACCTCTTCAGCTGAGGCGTGTTCTGGTGGGTTTGGCTCCTCCTGATTCCTCTCTTGCAGTGTAGTTCTAGACCTTAGGGTGATGGCATTGATGCCACCCTTTGGATTGGGTAAGGGTTGAGAGGGAATACCACTGGAGCTTGCATGTTGAGTGTTTGAAGTATTGGATGATCCCATCTGAGAGATGAGAGCTTGTATAGCGGATGTTAGACCGTTAAGTGAACTTTCCACATTCTTTTGTCCTTGCACAATGGATTGAAACATCTCGTCATTCGGAGAGGGATTAGAGTAAGTGATCTGAGGAACTTGTTGTTGGTTGTGCTGTGGTTCTTGGGATTGCCTCAGGTGAGGTGCTCTGTAAGGCTGGTTCTGGTTCTGCTGCCTGTTGTTGTTATTATTCCACCTCTGATTTCCTTGATTGTCTCTGCCTCCTCTGTTGTTATTGTCCCTCCAACCCTGGTTAGAATTATCCTTCCAACCTTGGTTGGAATTGTCCTGCCACCCATAGTTGTAGCTGCCACCTTGATTGTATCCTTGATTGGGGCGGTCATAGAAGTTATGAGTGGCTGCCACAGTGTTGTCTTCCTGCTGGAGCTACAGGCATTCATCAGTATAATGACTATAATTAGCACAGATCCCGCATACTCTTTGTGGAACCAACTGTTGGCTTTGCTGTGGTGGAGAGGGCTGAGCTTGCTGAGCTTGTTGTTGACTCAACTGCATCTGCTTCAGTAAGTTGGTCATTTCACATATACTCTGAGTCAGGGAAGTAGTCTCTCTGCTAGAGGATACCTCTGCAACAGCTTTTGACCGGTTTTGTTTCTGCCTGTGATTCTGAGTAGATTCAGCTAAATCGCTGATCAATTGCTATGCCTCATCAGTGGTCTTGTACTTTTTCATAGACCCATTGCTAGCACTTTCCAATGTGGTCTTATCTTGAGGCCTCATGCCCTGTGTGACGTAGCTGAGCAACACTATCTTGTCAATCATATGGTGGGGACATGCTTCCAGAATATTGTTGAAGTGCTCCCAGTATTCGTAGAGAGTCTCGGATTCGTCCTGAACAATCATGAAAATGTCTTTCCTCAGTTTATCAGTAACTTCAGCTGGAAAGAATTTTTCCAAAAATTCTCTTCTGAGCGTATCCCAGTTAGAAACAGTTGCTGCGGGTTGAGTGTAGTACCACTCTCTCGCCTTTCCCTCAAGAGAGAACGGGAAGGCTTTTAACAAAATAGAAGTTTCATCTGTACCATCACGCCTGACAGTAGAACAGGCTGCCTGGAAATCCATAAGGTGCTTGATAGGCTCTTGAGCAGGTAAGCCATGAAACTTAGGCATCAAGTTGAGTAGTGCAGTCTTTATTTTGAAATCTGTAGCCACCACTGGGTGATGCGCTTGATACGGTTGCAGTGTAAAATCAGGGGCTCCAGCTTCCTGGATGTTAACTCTCCTAGGTGCTGCCATGTCACCTGCACGTATATCAACCAAATCAGTAGAAAGGGAGATTATTTCTTCCTTACGTAACGTTTCAGATTCGTCCTCGGAGAGGACTAACCGACGCCTAACTTGCCTTATATGTGAAATAGTTCTTTCAATCTCAGGATCAAATACTGGCAAGCTTGGATCAGGAAGTGAACGCGTCATTTAATGAAAGAAACATGCAGCTCATAGTAGCAAAAAAAAAAGAAATAAAATAAAATGCAAATAAATAAATTCAGCACTCTATTGCAACTCCCCGGCAACGGCGCCAAAAATTGATGTGGCGAAAATTGGCGGATTAAGAAATTAATATAAGAGATACGTTGCAAGTACAGTTCTTAACCAACAAAAATCCGCTTATCAATTTAGAAGGGTTGTCACAAACTTAGAATTAAAATACTGGGGGTATGAGTCCCAGGTCGTCTCCCAACGAGTTGCAAAAAGATGTACTATTTTATTAATTAGGTGTTTTCCAAAATGGTTTTGAGTTGATAAACAGGAAATTAAATCAGAGAATTTATGTAATTTAAATAAAAATCTTGACCGGGAGTAGATTAGTCGGAAGCTCTATCCTTGTTGGAGTTCTCCCAAGATTAATTGATAATTGAAGGTTATTCTGCTTAGTTATCCTCTACTAGATGGAGGAAAGTCAAGCAAGTTGGAAGTCTACTTCTATTCACAAGTTCTAATCCTCTCTCTTGGGAAGGATTAGTGTCTGTGACTAGAGGGCGATCCAACAATAAACCCAATTACAATTTTACTCTTGAGCATTCCAACTCAATGTTCTCCTTTCAATCAACTCCCAATCAAGTTAGGGAACTACTCGCTCATTATGAATGTAAACTTCACAAAATAAGAAAGGGAAATAAAGGAAGACATGATAAATAATAATCAAAAAGACCAATTAAAAATAAAAATAGTTTTTGTATTAATAAATTCTAAAAATAATCCAATAGTAACTCTGAACAAATTAAGGATATGGAAGAGTAAGAGACAAGTAAGGAAAACAAACTAGAATGATGAAGTCTTGGCGGAGGTAATAACTCTTCTCAATATCCCAATCCAAAAAGCAATAAAAAACAAAATCCTAAGAACTATGAATGTGTAGAGAGAAAAACCTAGAGGAGGAGTAAAATCAAATCTAAAACTAGAAAATTATGCTGCATGAATGTCTCCCCTGGCCTCTGCATGTTCCCTGGCTCTAATCTGCTTTTCTGAGCTGAAAACTGGGTCAAAACATGGCCCAAAATCACTCCCAGTGAATTCTGCAAATTCTGCAGATCACGTACGTCACGCGATCGCGTCATCTACGCGTTCGCGTCATCTAGCGTTTTGCCTTGCCATGCGTGCGCGTCGTCCACGCATTCGCGTCACTTGTGCAGTTTCCAATCCATGCGTTCACGTCAGGCACGAGAGCGCGTCACTACGATTTCTCCATTCGCGCGGTCGCGTGAGCCATGCGTCCGCGTCGCTTCTCGCTAGTCATCTCCTAAATTTCTTGTGTTTCTTCCATTTTTGCAAGCTTCCTTTCCAATTTCCAAGTCATTCATGCCCTATAAAGCCTGAAACACTTAACACAGGGATCACGGCATCGAATGGAATAAAGGAGAATTAAAATATATAATTAAAAGTCTCTAGGAAGGAAGTTTTCAACCATGGAGTAATTTTGGGAAGGAATTGTAAATACATTCTAATCATATGAATAAGTGGGTAAAGATTTGATAAAACCACACAATTAAACACAATATAAACCATAAAATAATGGTTTATCAGGGCACCTCTAACTGGGGACTCTAGCAAAGCTGAGTCACAATCTGAAAAGGTTCACCCAGTTATGTGTCTGTGGCATTTATGTATCACGTGGTAATACTAGAAAACAAAATGCTTAGGGTCACGGCCAAGACTCATAAAGAAGCTATGTTCAAGAATCAACATACTGAACTAGGAGAATCAATAACACTATCTGAATTCTGAGTTCCTATGGATGCCAATCATTCTGAACTTCAAAGGATAAAGTGAGATGCCAAAACTGTTCAGAAGCAAAAAGCTACTAGTCCCGCTCATCTAATTGAAACTAATCTTCATTGATATTTTTGAAACTTATTGGATACTCTCTTCTTTTCATCCTATTTTATTTTTAGTTGCTTGGGGACAAGCAACAATTTAAGTTTGGTGTTGTGATGATCGGATAATTTATACTCTTTTTGGCATTGTTTTTATATAGTTTTTAGTATGTTTTAGTTACTTTTTATTATATTTTTATTAGTTTTTATGCAAAAATCACATTTCTGGAATTTACTATGAGTTTGTGTGTTTTTCTGTGATTTCAGGTATTTTCTAGCTGAAATTGAGGGACATGAGCAAAAATCTTATTCAGAGGCAGAGAAAGGACTGCAGATGCTGTTAGATTCTGACCCTTCTGCACTCGAAGTGGATTTTCTGGAGCTATGGAAGCCCAAATGGAGCGCTCTTAATTGCGTTAGAAAGTAGACATCTTGGGCTTTCGAGCAATATATAATAGTTCATATTTTGATCGAGATTTGATGGTCCAAACTGGCGTTAAACGCCAGCCAAAAACTCTCTGGCGTAAAACGCCAGAACTGGCACCAAAACTGGAGTTAAACGCCCAAATTGGCACCCATGCTGGTGTTTAACTCCAAGAATGGCCTATGCACATGAAAGCTTCAATGCTCAGCCCAAGCACACACCAAGTGGGCCCCGGAAGTGGATTTCTGCACTATCTGCACTTAGTTACCTAATTTCTGTAAACCCTAGTATCTAGTTTAATATAAATAGCACTTTTTACTATTGTATTCGCAGGCTATCATAGACTATCATACCTTGGACTTAGAGGCTGGCCTCACGGTCATGCCTATACCTCTTTTCTCTTATGTATTTTTGATAAACCACTATTTTATGGTTTATCTTGTGCTCAATTGAGTGGTTTTCATCAACTCTTTACATTTTCCTTCCTAATTATGTGCTTTGATTGGAAACATGTTTCTTTCGACTTATATTTGCTAATATTAATCCTCTCTTATTACCATTAGATGTCTTGATATGTGTGTTAAGTGTTTTCAGAGATTATAGGGCAGGAAAAGCTCAGAGGATGGAAAGGAAGCATGTAAAAGTGGAAGGAATACAATAAGTTGGAGAAATTGCTAAGCTGTCCAGCCTGACCTCTTCGCACTCAAACGGCTATAACTTTAGCTACAGAGGTCCAAATGACGCGGTTCCAGTTGCGTTGGAAAGCTAACGTCCGGGGCTTCGATTTGATATATAATTTGCTATAATTTCCCCGACGCCAAGCGACGCAAACGCGTGGGTCACGCGGACGCGTGACCTGGCCAACACCCAATCCGCGCGGCCGCATGGACGACGTGGCCGCGTCACCTTTTCGCGACCTGAACGTAACAGAAATTATAAGGGGTGATTTCTGGGCTGCTTTTGACCCAGTTTTCAGCCCATAACACACATATTAGAGGCTATAAAGTGGGGGAATGCATCCATTCATGAGGAGCTTTCACATTCACAAATTTAGGAGTAGATGTAGTTTTTTAGAGAGAGGTTCTCTCCTCTCTCTTAGGATTAGGATTTAGGACTTCTCTTAGTTTTAGGAGTGACTCTCAATCCCAGGTTCAATGTCCCTTTCTATTTACTTTCGCTTCTATTTTTATTGACTCTAATGCTTTTATTTGTATTTGATTTATGTTGCCCAATTGGCTTATGAACTTTTCCATGTTAGATTTTACTGCTTTGAATGTATTTTATTTGAGGTATTCCAGATATTTATGATTTTAATTTAGCTTTCTACATTCTTGGCTTTGGTTAAAAAATTAGTAACTCAGGAGTTATCTTAACTCAACATAAGTGATAATTGTTATCTTTGCTAATTGAACTGAACTTCGATAATCCCAATCTTTCCTTAGGGATTAACTAGGATTTGAAGATCAAACTAATTAGTCACTTGACCTTCCCTTGCTCTAGTAAAGGTTAACTAAGTGGAATCAAGAGTCAATTTTCATTATTGTTGATAAGGATAACTGGGCTAGGACTTCCAATTTCTCATACCTTGCCAAAAGTTTATTTTACAGTTATTTATTTATTTTAATTGCAATTTAAATTACTTGCTCCCTATTCTCAAAACCCCAAATTTACAATCTCCATAACCAATAATAAGAACATACTTCCCTGCAATTCCTTGAGAAGACGATCCGAGGTTTAAATACTCGGTTATCAATTTTAAAGGAGTTTGTTACTTGTGACAACTAAAACGTTTGTATGAAAGAACTTTTGAAGGTTTAGAAACTATACTTGCAACGAGGATTTATCCGCAAATTTCTAGATCACGCAAAAGTTCTCTCATCAAAATGGCGCCGTTGCCGGGAAATTACAAACATGTGCCTTATTATTGGTTATTGTAAATATTTTTAAAAAAAATCAATTTTCAATTTTCAATTTTAAAAATTTAGTTTTCAAAATTTAAAATTCTATTTTTTAAAAAAAATTTCAAATTTTAATCTTCAAATTTCAATTTAAAAAAAAATATTCAAAATTCAAATTTTAATTTTCAAATTCAAAAATTTGAATTTAAAATTTGCTTTTATTTTTGTTTTTAAATTTTTATTAACTAACTATGAGTTCTCACCCCTCTCGCTTCAAGTTTGATTCCAATGTTATTGTTAGGAATGGAAACTATAATGAGAACAGGCATCAATGTTGAAGGTTGAAGACTTAGGAGATGCAGAACCTCCATGGGAAAGTCCAGTCATAGAACCCCCTTCCAAGATGTTTGAAATTGATGCTGAGGAGGGTGTACAACCTCCAAGGCATATCACAGTCGAAGACTTGGAAGAGGTTGATCAAGTGATGGAGATTCAAGAAGAAGAAGCACAACCTCCCATGCCCTTGGAAAGCAATGAAGAGGAGATTGAATTAGAAGAGAGCTGCCAAGAGGAAGAGGTTGAAATTGAAGAAGCTTGCAAAGAGGTAGTAGTTATCAGAAAAGAGCACAAGGGAGTGGAGCTTGCAATTCCATTAAAGATGCCTCCCCCTAAGTTGCCATCATCCTTCACAACATTCAAGTGGGTAAAATTCATATCCCTTAGCTTTATAACCCCACTTGAATATGGGCTACTGGAGACGGATGGTCAACTTAGAGCTCTTTATGATATTAAGAGTAAGAGGAAGATGACCAGTGGGAAGAATTGTCCTGCAAGGTTCATCATGGTTGGTTGGTATAAAGCTCAACTGAATGGGTCTAGGAAGATGTTTGGTCACTGCAGTGAGAATTCAGATCACCTTTTACCCGGCTGAAAAAATGCAGATCGAGACAAAAACGGGTGTAAAAGTAAAGTTTGGGATCCTGGAATCTGTTCTGGCATTTGTCACCCCGGGAGCCTAAGAATCTGTTTGAAGCTTCTTAAGGGCTTTACATGCTTAGTTTGGGACCCCGGAGGCTACTGGAAATACAAACATTGGTGGGGATTCCTGGATCAGTACAAGCACAAGCCACCATAGCAGGAATCTCATCAAATGTCCAACTTAAGGACTATAACTAAAAGTGCTAGGTGGGAGACAACCCACCATGGTATGATCGTTCTTTTTCAATTTTATTTCATGTTGTTTATTTTTATTTTATTTTATTTTCATTGAACCTGGAATCATGCATAGCATTCACATTAAGCACTGCATTTGCATCTGCATATTGCATTAAAAAAATAAAAAAAATGGAAAAATACGCACGCGACGCGGCAGCGTCGCTGATGCGTCCGCGTCACCAGTGCAATGGGTAGAAAAGAAAACGAACAAAAAGTCACGCGAGAGCGTGGCTGGAGGCGTGCCAATGGCACAAATCGTCCCACGCGACCGCGTGCCCCACGCGGCCGCGTGACCAAGATTTCGACGTCAAAGTGGTGCACACCCGAAAGTTGTGCGAGAGTGGTGTTGAACACATAATCCTTCCCACGCGGCCGCGTGACCCACGCGACCGCGTCATATTCCTTTAAATCCTACTCACGCGATTGCATGCCCCATGCGATCGCGTCACTTAAAATTTGGCACTAATAAGATTTTGAACAGAGAGTTGTGCGAGCGCGAGGCTGCACTCGCGCCACTAGCACAAATCGAGTCACGCGATCGCATGACCCACGCGTCCGCATCGCTTGACCTTATTGCACACCACGCGGCCGCGTCACCCACGCGACCGCGTCGCCAGCGTCGCACACCTTAACCTAATATGCCAAAATATTTTATCTTCCCCAATCCTAATTTTTCCTCCCTCCTTTCTTACTTACTTCTTTTTCCCTTCGTTCCCTTCTCATTCTTCTTATCTTTTATTTTCTTTTGCTTACTTGCATACTTTCATTCATTGCACTATTTTCATTAGTGTTGGAATTTTATTTGGGTCATTGTGGATTGTTGCATAATTATTTGACAATAATATATTACTTTTTAAAGGATGCTTGCATGTTCAATTTAATACTTTCAAATAGCTTATTTACTATGCATGCTATGTGTTTGTGAAAAATCCCATATGGCATTATGCACTTCTCTATTTTACTTTATACTATTCAATGCTTGCTTTTCATAAACTCCCTTTACTATTGTATTAATTGAAATTAATTGTCAATACAAACATGATGGTTTGTTACGAGTAATGCTTGATCTATGCTACTCATGCCCTTTGCCGGCATGCCAATAAACACCTTGCATTCACTTGTCCTTATATGCACTAGCTATTTTCCATTGATGGCTTTTCACATGTACTCGCGAGCATGTGTTAATGTTAGTTATATCTTAATGTGCATCCATCACCACCTTTTCCGTTCTCTTCCTTGCTATATATATCTCTTTGAATTTAATTTACTTTCTCTTCCCTTTTTCAGGATGGCCACCAAGAAAGGAAAAGAGAAAGCCATTTCCAAATCAACAGCAAGGAAAGGAACAAAAAGAGCCCCAACTGAGGAACCACAACCCCCATCCACTTGCACATCTTAGCATGCACCGAGGACGGTGCAATCTTTAAGTGTGGGGAGGTCGATACCGATTTCCATGGTTAGTTATTTCCTATTTCAACACCAATGTTAATTTGTTCATTGTTGCATCTGCATATTTGATTGCATGTTTATTTGATTTTGTGCATTTAGTTACTACTTGGTTAAAGTAATAAAATTCTTTTTAGGACCCTATTTTTGAAAAATTTCACTAATTTAAAATGAAAATTTTTGTGTTAAACTTGTTTGAAGTTGTATTTGGAACATGGTTTTTGAGCCAAAGAACACACAACCTGTGAGACTTTGAGCTTATTTACATGGTTACATTATTTAACCATAAATTTTTATTCTTGTATGTTTCCTTCCCTATGATTGTAATCTATATTTTGTTCCAATCTATATGTCCATTATTTAGTGTATTTACATGCTTGCATATGATTGAAGCCATTGTTTGATTCTAGCTCACTTATCCCAAATTAGCCTACCTTTTACATCACCNNATATATATTACCCCAAATGCAAAATAAAAAGAACCAATGCACATGGGCAAAATTCAAAAGAAAAAAAAAATAAGTTTGATACATGAGTATGTAATACAAAAGTGGGAAAATTTGGGTAGCTAAGTATAATTTTAATAGAGTATGTATATGTTAGGTGAGATCTTAGACTACTCAAGGATTCACTTCACTAGCTCACTTAGCCTTATATATATATCCTCACCCTTACCTTGGCCCCATTACAACCTTGAAAAGACCTCATGATGTTTGCATTGGTACATTAAATATTTGTTGATTGGTTAGATGAAGAACAAAGTTTAGAAAGCATGACTAGAGAAGAGTAGAGTGATTAACCCTATACACTTGAGAGATTAGAGTGCATATACACTTCCTGTAAGGGTTCAGTGCTTAATTCTATGTTCCCTGCTTTCATGAGCTATCTTCATACAAGTTTACTTATTTTTACTGTATAATTTTAATTAGTGAAATTTGATTTATGTTTGTCTTGGGGGAACTTATTATTTTTAACCAAGTAGGTAGGAACATTTTTTGCATGTAGTTGCATTCATATAGATAGGTTGCATTTCATACATCCTACCATTCCTCTTCATCTTTATAGTTCTCTTAAGCTTAGCATGAGGACATGCTAGTGTTTAAGTGTGGGGAGGTTGATAAACCACTATTTTATGGTTTATCTTGTGCTCAATTGAGTGGTTTTCATCAACTCTTTACCCACTTATTCATACTATGTGCATGGTTTTACATTTGCCTTCCTAATTATGTACTTTGATTGAAAACATGTTTCTTTGGACTTATATTTGCTAATATTAATCCTCTCTTATTACCATTAGATGCCTTGATATGTGTGTTAAGTTTTTTCAGAGATTATAGGGCAGGAATGGCTCAGAGGATGGAAAGGAAGCATGCAAAAGTGGAAGGAATACAATAAGTTGGAGAAATTGCTAAGCTGTCTAGCCTAACCTCTTTGCACTCAAACGGCTATAACTTTAGCTACAGAGGTCCAAATGACGCGGTTCTAGTTGCGTTGGAAAGCTAACGTCCGGGGCTTCGATTTGATATATAATTTGCTATAGTTGTCCCAACGCCAGGCGACGCGAACGCGTGGGTCACGCGGACGCGTGACCTGGCCAACACCCAATCCGCGCGGCCGCATGGACGACGCGGCCGCGTCACCTTTCCGCGACCTGAACGTAACAGAAATCACAGGGGGTGATTTCTGGGCTGCTTTTGACCCAGTTTTCAGCCCATAACATACAGATTAGAGGCTATAAAGTGGGGGAATGCATCCATTCATGAGGAGCTTTCACATTCACAATTTTAGGAGTAGATGTAGTTTTTTAGAGAGAGAGGTTCTCTCCTCTCTCTTAGGATTAGGATTTAGGACTTCTCTTAGTTTTAGGAGTGACTCTCAATCCCAGGTTCAATGTCCCTTTCTATTTACTTTCGCTTCTATTTTTATTGACTCTAATGCTTTTATTTGTATTTGGTTTATGTTGCCCAATTGGCTTATGAACTTTTCCATGTTAGATTTTACTGCTTTGAATGTATTTTATTTGAGGTATTCCAGATATTTATGATTTTAATTTAGCTTTCTACATTCTTGGCTTTGGTTAAAAAATTAGTAACTCAGGAGTTATCTTAACTCAACATAAGTGATAATTGTTATCTTTGCTAATTGAACTGAACTTCAATAATCCCAATCTTTCCTTAGGGATTAACTAGGATTTGAAAATCAAACTAATTAGTCACTTGACCTTCCCTTGCTCTAGTAAAGGTTAACTAAGTGGAATCAAGAGTCAATTTTTATTATTGTTGATAAGGATAACTGGGCTAGGACTTCCAATTTCTCATACCTTGCCAAAAGTTTATTTTACAGTTATTTATTTATTTTAATTGCAATTTAAATTACTTGCTCCCTATTCTCAAAACCCCAAATTTACAATCTCCATAACCAATAATAAGAACATAGTTCCCTGTAATTCCTTGAGAAGACGACCCGAGGTTTAAATACTCGGTTATCAATTTTAAAGGGGTTTGTTACTTGTGACAACCAAAACGTTTATATGAAAGAACTTTTGAAGGTTTATAAACTATACTTGCAACGAGGATTTATCTGCAAATTTCTAGACCACACAAAAGTTCTCTCATCAATTTTCTACGGTGAAGTTTCTACACCTCATAGATTAAGGTGAGGAGCTCTGCTGTTCTTCATGAATTAATGCAAGTACTATTGTTTTTCTTTCAATTCACGCCTACTTCTTCTCCAATATATACTCTTGTACTTAATTCAGTTAAGTCAGAATGAAAGGGTGACCCGTGACAATCACCCAATATCTTCGTTACTCGCTTAGCCAAGATCCGCGTGCCTGACAACCACAAGCGGTCTACATGATGTTCAACGTAGTCATTGGACGACAGCCGAAATATATTCTCTTGGGTATCTAATAAACGGGCCGAGTTCATGAGATTAGTATCTTCGTGGTATAGGCTAGAACCATTGGTAGCATTCCTGAGATCCGAAAAGTCTAAACCTTGTCTGTGGTATTCCGAGTAGGATATGGGAAGGGATGACTGTGACGAGCTTCAAACTTGCGAATGTTGGACACAGTGACAGTGTGCAAAAGGATAGAGAGATCCTATTCCGACGCTAGTGGGAACCGACAAATGATTAGCTGTGCGGTAGCTGTACCTGGTATTTTTCATCCGAGACGAGAAATCTGACAGTTGATTAGCCGTGCAGAGATCATACCTGGTATTTTTCATCCGAGAGGATCATACAGCTTGCCATGGAAGGGAGCACGCATGATTTGAAGAAGACAATAGAAAAGCAGAGGTTCAGAAACAACAAAGCATCTCCAAACGCTTATCTGAAATTTCCACTAATGAATTACATAAGTATCTTTATTTTATTTTTTGTTTTAATTATCTTTTAATTATCAAAACCTCATAACCATTTGAATCCGCCTGACTAAGATTTATAGGATGACCATAGCTTGCTTCAAGATGACAATCTCCGTGGGATCGACCTTTACTCACGTAAGGTATTACTTGGACGACCTAGTGCACTTGCTGGTTAGTTGTGCGGAGTTGTGAAAAGTGTGAATCACAATTTCGCATACCAATAGCCGCCAAGTCAGGAGTATTCTAAGGTTGAGCTTGTGGCTGTTATGGTTGAGAAGATTGAAACTGGCGGTTATTAAAATTATTCTGATTAAAATCAACTTGGGAATTATTAAAATTTTGCTGCCTCTGAGGTTGATCTCTCCACCCAAAGTTGGGTGATTTTTTCACCCTCGATTAAAGGTCTTTGAATATGGATCATTATTGGGGTTTCTAGGAACATTCCTCATAAAATTAACCTGTTTAGGAGGCACTGAGCATAATCATAGGTCTCACCTTAGGTATAGCCACCACTCATGTCATAGGAGGCATCTTGAGGAGCATTTTGAGTATTGACAGCAGAGACTTGCATCCCACTCAATTGTCGAGACAAAAGTTTGTTCTGAGCAAGAATAGCATCTCCAGCATCTAACTCCATAACTCCTTTCTTCACAGAAGACCTCTCAGAAGAGTATAAATATTGGTTGTTAGCAACCATCTCAATCAATTCATTAGCCTCTTCAGGAATCTTCTTCATGTGCAGAGATCCACCTGCAGAATTATTCTAAGACATTTTAGCCATATCAAAAAGTCCATCATAAAAAATCTGCAACTGGATCTAGTCTGAGAACATATCCAGATGACACTTCTTAATTATCAACTTGTATCTCTCCCAGGCTTCATAGAGGGATTCACCATCTCTCTGCCTGAAAGTCTAAACATCCGTCCTCAGCTTAGTCAGCTTCTAAGGAGGAAAGAACTTGGTCAAAAATTTGTTGATCACCTTATCCCAAGTATCTAAGCTCTCCTTGAGTTAAGTGTCAAGACACTGCTTTGCTCTATCCCTCACAGAAAATGGGAAGAGAAGTAACTTGTAGACATCGGGATTCACTCATTAGTCTTCACAGTATCATAGATCTGCAAGAAATTTGAGATAAACAAGTTTGGGTCTTCCTATAGGAGTCCATGAAACTGACAGTTCTGTTGCACTAGAGTGATTAACTGAGACTTCAGCTCAAAGTTATTTGCACCTACAGGAGGTACCACAATACTATTCCCATAGAAATCCAGGCTAGGTGTGGTGTATATGAGCCAAAGGTCCTCCTAGGTTGCCCGTTTGCATTTGGATTAACAACATTTGCATTAACCGCATTGTTGTTGTTAGAATCCATGGTGAACTCTTCAGCTTTCTCCTCAAGATTATCTCTGAGATTCTCACCGGCTTTGTAAGCTCTAGCTTGTTGTAAACGCCTTCTCAACATCCATTCAATCTCAGGATCAAATTTGTTCATGTTCCTGCTTATAAACAAACAGAAAATAAGAAAAAGTGAGAATCTCTATGTCAGAGTGCAGAGAATTCCCAATGAGGCAACCTAAGTAAAAAAAATAAAATGAACTAAACTAAACAAATAGAGCAAAAAATTCAAAAATTGCGAAGTAACAATGAAAAAAACTTCGAAATTTATATATAAAAAATTAAACATGGAAAATAAAATAAAATAACTAGGGGACACCAAACTTAATTTCATAAATTAAGGAAAAATAATTGCTAAAATTTTGGAAAATTAAAGGCAAGAATTAAATAAAACTAAAGCAAAAATATCTAATCTAAGCAATCAAATAACTAGTAGTTATTAATTACAGTCAATCCCTGGCAACGGCGCCAAAAACTTGGTGCGAAATTCAAAGTCCACAAACTAACCGGCAAGTGCCCCGAGTTGTACCAAATAATACCTCAGGTGAGTGAGGGTTGATCCCATGACGATTGATGGATCAAGCAACAATGATTGAGTGATTTACTTAGTCAGACAAGCAAAAAATGGTGTTTGAGAGTTCAATTGCATTAAACAGTAAAATCAGAGAATCAGAAAGTAAACAATAAACGTGTTGTGAAGATTATATGAGAGAACAGTTAAGGTTTCGGAGTTATTTATCTTCCGAATTAACTTTTCTTACCAACTATTTTAGTCATGCAAGATCCAATTCATGGAAAACTATATGTGACTAAACCCTCCTTAGTAATTTAGTCTCATATAACCTAGTTAACCGCCAATTCCTTGGTCACTTAAGTTTAATTAGAGAGTTAAGTTCAATTCTAGTTTATATACCAGAAAAATTCTAATTATCCAAATATAAGAGAATTATATGTCACGTATCCCTTTAAGTATAGATAAAGATGAAGAGTGAAAACAAATTCTTGAAATTGAAATCAATACATTAATTAAAAAAGAAGAGTATTAGTATTAATTCATAGAATAAATAGAGCTCCTAACCTTAACAGTGGAGGTTTAGTTGCTTATGGCTCTAAGAGAAAACTAGGGTTCTAAAAACTGTAAAGTGCAGAATGAGGTGCGTAAGAGAGAAAAGAGTCCGAAGGGCTGAATCTTTTTTCTTTTATATCAAATCCTAATAAATGTAAAATATATTTTCTAAAGCTAAATAATATCTTTTCTTATTGTAAAATAAAATAAAGTTTAATCAAAATTAATAAAAATATCTCGTGCTGGCTTTTTTGGGGACGAATGGAGACCACCTTGCTCTCTAAGGTTGGCGTCAAACTTGGGTTGGGCCAAATTTGGCACCACTTCAACCACATGCAATCTCAATGTTCTTCATCCTGGCGCCAAACTTGGAAAATCCCAAATTTGGCGCCATCAAAGCAGTGAATTCTTGGAGATTATAGTGAGTATGGAGCCAAACTTGGAAAATCCCAAGTTTGGTGCTACTAAGGCCATATGCAATGGATGCTTGTAATGATCATGGCGCCAAACTTGAGGAATGCCAAGTTTGGCGCCACCTCCTGGGTTTGCCATGGCTTCGTTTCTTCCTTTTAAACTTTGTCAAATCCGCTCGAATGCTACCTGAAATAAATCAAATTTCACATAACTCAAAATAGCATTCATAGTGGCTTAAAGTACTTAAATCTTGATTAAACTTAACAAATTCAATTGCAAATTCATTAAAAAATAAGAAAGATGCTCACGTATTAGGGCACTGCCACGTGGCTGACGTCCCTGCTTCATCACGCCCCCCGCATGTTGGTCGAGCTCTGCCACGTCGCCGACGACCCTACTTCATCATGCCTCTTGCGTGTTAAAAGGCTATTCCATAAACCAGCAAAACACTTACCAATGTCAATAATAAGCAAAAACACAACTCTACTTTTCATATTAAAAATAAATTTTGACGAGAATTAATGATTTATCAAATTATCATACAATTGCATCAACATCATATCTATTAATTAGAAATATAACTAATTAATATAAAAAAATTATTATTTTAAATATTATTTTTTGTTTTATTAATTTTAAATTTTTTTATCCCTTTCTCAATTTAATAGTAGAAGTTATAATAAGTAAAATTTAACTAATGCTTTCATAAAATAAGAGATACACTAATTTCATTTTACTTTGATTATAAATTATCATTTTTTTTGATAAAATGAATTTAGTCTCATTTCTTTTTTAAGAAAGTATTAATTATATTTTACTTATTATAACTTCTACTGTTAAACAGAAAAGGGGTTAAAAATTTAAAAAAATTAATAATAATAAACTACAATGTTTAAATTAATATTACTTTTCCTTTGATTATTTCTATTTTTAATTAAATTTAATAATTATTTTACTAATTATAAACAAATAAAATAAATTACTTTATAATGGTAAAAATATAATTAACAAATATGATGCAGATACAATTATAAAATAATTTGTGAAGTTGTCACTTATCATAAAAGTAATTAAATTTTTTAGTTTATTTTTGCTGGCAATAAATTAAATATAAGAACAGAGAGATAAAATCAATCATATTTTCGCTAGCATAATCATAATCGTCTAAATTTAATTTTTGCAGTATCTAACTGCGAAAATGTCAATAAATACATAAATCGATAAATATCTTTGTATTTTGATTTAAATCAGTAAATAAAATTTTTTATTTAAATATAAAAATTTTAAAAACCGTATCACTATTTTTTAAGGTAAGAAACTCTAGTAGTAGCATAATTAATAAGAAAAGAGTAGAAGCTAAAATATAGAGGATGACTCCAATATTGCTACGTGATTCCTCAAAAGTCTTCCTTATTATTTTAGAGTGGTTTCCAACTCAACACAAAATCAAAATCTGAAGAAAAGGAAAAAGTTGGGGAAAAAAACCAAACGCAAAGCCAGCGAATGGAAACGAAGCATCCCATTCAAAGTCACGGTCACATCATCTTCTAACACCAAAAGCTAATGTGCTTCTCTAGTCTTCTACTACTACCGTTCGCCGTTAATCACGCCGTGTACTTCTCTCTCTCTCTCTCTCTCTCGCTACCATTCACCAACGACTCCTATCAACATCTTTCTCTACTTCAGATTCGTCTGAAATTCAAGGTTTTTGGAACACTTTGTTCTTAAGTTCAAATTTCTAGTTGACTGCTTGTAAGTTTTTTTTTTTTTAAATATAATTTTTTTACTTTAATTCGGATTACAAGTATCTTTAATTTTGTTTATATTTGTTTATTTATTGTTGGGTTTTTGATTCAATAGTGAGACATGTGGGGAAAGAAAAGAAAGAAAAAAGATTTTTTTTTTTATTTTTTGTTGTTGGTGATTCAGCACTGTAGCTTTACAAATGTTGAAAGTTTGACCATCTTCCTTGATGCTCAGATGAGTGATTTTGATGAGTGTATATGAAGAAATATTGATTTTTTGAATTGTGCTTTTTGAACTGTTTCAACTTTCAAGCATTGCTAATATGAAGGATGAGAAGGTTTTGAAATCTTTCTATGCAAGATGAGGATCTTGGCAGATTTGGTTTACATTTCTTAATTCCGTGACTGATTTTGTTTCCGCTTTTGATATGTTCAGGTTTAGTTAGTGCAGTTGTGCTTGACGTTGGATTCTGAATTATGATTAGGATTAGGATTAGGATTTACCACTTGGTATTCTTCATTTCTTCATTCTCCTAAGTCATAACAAATGAAGTAAGTAATCAACCCCTAATATGTTTTTTTTTCTTCGTTGTATTTTCTTTTATTAGCAGGCAAATGATGCTTCCAATTCAATGAAATTCTGGGGAGTAGTTGAATGCTCTGTCTCTGTGTTGAGGTTTTGCTTTTGATCAGCTAAAAACAATGATGTGAAAGTTTGCTAATTGGTTATTGCCGGTTATTGTGCTTGGACAGAAGTAGTGGTTATCCATGTTAAAATCTTGTGGTGAACAGCGACGCCTTGATTTTCAAGTCTGCTAAAATGAGATCCTTGTGTTGCAAAACTTTTTAGTCTCTAGCATTTGGTGTATAGAATATATAAAGCGACAGCTTAACTTAAGCATTGACGAAGAAAATGGAAAATACAAGGCGATGGTTTAGTAAGTTCAATTCAAAGGACAAAATGAAGTCTTCAAAAAATAAGGAAACTGTAGGAATGACAAAAGAAGGATCCAAACCCCCAACAAATGAAGAGGCACCTTCAAAAGTAACGAAACAGAAAGTTGAAGCAGCAAAGCAGTACATAGAAAACCATTATAAGAAGCAGATGCAGAACCTACAGGAAAGGAAGGAAAGGTATCTATAAATATGTATTTTAGGCAATCTAATGTTACTATTGGTGCATATCGAAATCTTGTTGCAAGTTTCTTTGGTGATTTAACGTGAAAATACATTATTCTTGGCAGACGTAATATGCTAGAGAAAAAGTTGGCTGATGCTGAAGTCTCTGAGGAAGAGCAGAGCAACTTGCTTAAGTATTTGGAAAAAAAAGAGACAGAATACATGCGGCTTCAGAGGCATAAGATGGGGACTGATGACTTTGAGCCCCTCACTATGATTGGGAAGGGTGCTTTTGGAGAGGTATAGTCTACCTTTATTGCATCCAAGTAAAACTTCCTCCTTACTTTAATGATTTTATACCAACAGAGTCTTTGTTTTGCACCATTAGCTCTTTGACATAGTTCTTTGGGACAGTTATGTTTACAGTTTTTCAATTTTTCATCCTTTTATAGGTCAGAGTCTGCCGGGAGAAGGCAACTGGTCATGTATATGCTATGAAGAAGCTTAAAAAATCAGAGATGCTTCGCAGAGGCCAAGTATTGAAATCATCACATTGTTAAAGTACATGTTGTGTTCATAAACGTATTGCACAATGTAAAAATGTGTATTTTCTTAATGTTTTCTAGGTTGAACATGTGAAAGCTGAGAGGAACCTACTTGCAGAAGTTGACAGCAATTGCATTGTAAAACTGTATTGTTCCTTTCAAGATGAAGAGAATTTATATCTGATCATGGAATATCTTCCTGGTGGAGATATGATGACATTGCTGATGCGGAAAGATATTCTGACAGAGGATGAGGCCAGGTTCTATGTTGGGGAGACTGTACTAGCCATAGAGTCAATTCATAAACATAATTATATTCATAGGTAAACTGTAGCAGTACACAATAGCTTTTAGTGAGAAAATGTAACATGGACCAGAGATACTTATGTTATAGTTGTCTCTGATTTGTATGCATTTCAGAGATATCAAGCCTGACAATTTGCTGCTGGATAGAAATGGTCACATGAAATTATCAGATTTTGGTTTATGTAAACCACTAGACTGCAGTAGTCTTCAAGAAAAGGACTTCTCTATTGGTGTTAACAGAAGTGGAACCCTCCAGAGTGACGGACGTCCAACAGCTCCCAGACGAACACAACAGGAGCAATTGCAGCATTGGCAGAAAAATCGGCGAATGCTTGTAAGTCACTTGGTAACATTGTATGTTAGGCTATATCTGTATTATAAGTCACTTGGTATAGATGGTCTGAAGCCTAAGGATTGCATTGTGCAATTGACAATCAACATAAGCAATATGCTATGTGGCTCGACTGTAGAATCATACGAGCAAGAACTGCTGCATCAATGACCAAGTGCAGTAAAGGTTAGGCTAGGATTCTCTTATTTCTGTGAATGGATGTGACTAAAAGAAGTTAGTTCATGAGAGTATGATACATTTGGTTATTTGGAACGTAGGCACACTTTTAATAAATCAATAGATGGGATGGCTAAGAAATTATATACTTCAGGGTTTAAACTTTGATACCCCAGTAGGGTAAAATATAGAAATAAAGTAGGCATAATAATAGGGATAGGCTAGAGAATGTAAGTTAGAGAAAATAGAAAAATGGTATAATCTGAATGTGATATGGTAAGGTGATGAATGAGCAATGAGATATAAATGTAGTGTGAGAGTTGGGTGCCTTTACAGTTGCAATGCAAACTATAAGAGATTGGTAAATGGTAATTCTAGGAATTCTAGGCTTGTTAGGTAATTCTGTTACTCCTAGCTAACTATGATAGCTATCACATCAGGAAGAGATCCTGACCGATGCTACACACATGCTGTAAGTCCTATACTTAGAGTTTTCCCTTAGCCAACAGAAACTTCACATTTGAGACTGCCTTTTGTAAGCCGATTAAGTAGCTGTTCAAACAATGGGATATGTGCAATACTGCAATTAACAGTTTACATTGCATGATGTTCTCTTACAACAAATAGGCTGATTCCAAATGTTTGGTTCTAGAGTGCAGAACTAGGTTGTGGGAGAGCATAGCCATGCTTAAATTATTACAGTAGACAATTGGTCTTGGTAAGGAACTCTTTATGATGGTATTGGAGCCTAATGATTTCACCTATAACATTAGATAAGTTTGATACTTGGCCTCTTTGTAGGACCAAGCCACCCAAGGTTGCTTCTTGGACCTAAAAGATATATGATTTGATAAAGGAAAACACAAGCATTCAATATCGACTTTCTGTAACCAACTTCTGATTCCCAATCAACCTAAAAAAGAGCTTCTTAGGCCCAGATGTTGCACTCCACATACCTGCAATATTCCGTCTATCAAGCGGTAAAGTGTGGTGTTTTCCCTGGTGTCAGGTGTCACTATCATGTTTAGATAAATTTGAACCTGAAACCATAGAATTAGCATCCCCTTAGCCTTATCATCCTGCTTTTCATGAGAAGATCCTTAATGTGTTTCTGCTATGATATCAATAGGGATCCATCAGACAGCCTGTGAACTCAAGACCCAAAAGATACCGCAGATGGGCAAGATCTTAGAAAAAATTCAGCAGAACCCATGACAACGTGATAAGAACCTACAGGGAATTGGGCTAGTTATAAGGGGCCTTAGTGGTAACTAATGGCTGAGCTGTCAGCGGTGAGTGGAAGAGTGATTTGAGCAGATTGGGTATATGATGCAGGGATGGTTATGTTCCATTTTGTGCAAGAATTGAGGTTTAGGCTTGGGAGAAACATTGAGCAATTCGAAGACGGGTTTACATGAAAAAGGGTTTCAAAGGGAAATGGGTTAACAGGAGTAGGAATCCTATTGGCAGTGGGAAGGACTGTAGCCACAGACGTATCCCAAATGGTGAGAGGCATGGCTGCCTGGGCAAGCAGGGTTAGCCCAGTTTCTGTTAAATGGAAGTGCTCCTTCAACCGTCCCAATTCGACAATGCATGTGCAGACAAATGAGATGGTGCATGATGCCATGAGTTTGAAAATATCTAGTGAACGCCCAAAAATCATTTCCCCACATTCAAATTGTACGGATTTAATAGGAAAACCAAGTTGTATTTCAGCTGCTGCCATCCTGTAGGAAAGCATAAAATCGTGCATACTTCTTTAAGAAAATAAAACCATTTGAATAGAGAAAATGCATCAATGAAAGCAATGTGGTAGTACCTATAATTTGACTAGAAACCCCTGGTTAGGTACACAACAGGTCAATTAATTCTCATTTTATTAGAAATCGGTGTTTTACGTTGGTGGAGAATATGACGTACAACATGGTTATAAGCATGGAACTTTTGATGTCAAGATGACCCTCTAGAAATTCGATACATCATATTGATCTTTGCAGAAATTGTAGAATCAACATCAGAGTCAAAGCCAGTAAATGTAATTCCTGAACCAGGGAATTGAGAGGATGGAGTTGAGGAGATGTAGCAGAAATTGATTAAAGAGATACAGCCATTCTTTCCAAAGTGCCTTGCAGTAGGTCAGTAACCCCTGTGATTTGACAAGCAGTGAAGCAACATAAGTAGGAGGAATTATATGATGTAGATGTATAAAGGTTAGGAACTTAGGATATAGCAAAATAATTTTATACTTTGTAGTGGAATGGAATATTATTGTTTGCTATTAGTGCATATTCATCACAAGCAACTTAATTGCACTGCAAAATAAATTTTAGATGGATTTAAAGGACTTATTCAAAGCGGAACTTGATGAAAAAATGTTTTCACAACCTTGGGGGAGAGCCTTGGAGCAACAGTTGAGTTGTCTCCGTGTGACCTCAAGGTTATGAGTTCAAGCCGTGGAAACAGCCATGTAATTATCAGGTTAGGCTGCGTACATTACGCTCTTTGGGTGCAGTCCTTCCCTGGACCCTGCGTTAATGTGGGATGCTTGTGTACCGGGTTGCCCTTTTATAGTTTTCACAACCTTGACTGCATGGTTCATTGGTTTCTTGATTGCCATGGTTAAGCTCTTTAGGATATCTGACATGGTCTTTGAGATAACACAATGGGAACATCCTAGTAATAGTTCTAGTGGTGATGATGAAGATGCTGGTAGGTTTACATTTGAGGAATCACCAGTTTTTGTGACACTAGCAACAATTTTGCTGGTTAAAGTAACAGCCTATATATATTCCACAATAACTAATACATGCTTTTGGTTGTGTTTTTTTTTTATAATTCATATTGTGCATTTTCTAACGTTGGATTCTTTTGTGTAAATTTTGTGATCCCAAGTTTTTGCTTCTGGTTGTGAAACTCTCCCCCATAATTGTTGTGTGATGGTGAGTCTATTTAGCATTATGGAAAATTTCAATTTCTCTTACTGCAGGCTTATTCTACTGTTGGAACACCTGATTATATTGCTCCAGAAGTTCTGTTAAAGAAAGGATATGGCGTGGAATGTGATTGGTATTATAAAATATATATCTACATACTACTTTCCAAACTTCTCTCCGATTCCCTTGTGTTTCTTAACTTCTTATTCTTCCAATATATTATGATGCTATTTTGTCAATACTCACAGGTGGTCTCTGGGGGCCATAATGTATGAAATGCTTGTCGGGTATCCACCCTTTTATTCAGATGAACCAATGTCAACGTGTAGAAAGGTAATGCCTTGACGGCCTATTGGTGGATGGCCAATGCATCATGCATTGTATGACTCGAATTTTAGCACTTACATAGGAATTCTAAGTAACCTGAATTTTGTGAGTTTCTAAAAATAAAATCCTACAAAATGTACCCACAAAATATAAATTATCAGTTTCTCTAGATGAACTTGCCATTGATGTTTTGCTCAATCAATCTGTTACCTTTAACCATTTATTGTAGCTTAAGCTTTTAGGATCAACAGTTCATAAAATGAGAGCAAAACCCCTTTGACCAATTGGTCTAGAGTTCAATCTTCGTCATCTCCTATTCTATGTACAACTCCAATGTGATCTTGCATCAATGGGTTTTTGTCTTTAGATATATCTACTTTCTGCCCCTTTTTTTAACAACTCAAACTTATAGGAAAGATGTTTTATGGCTATAAGATTTTTTTTTTTTCTTTTGATAACATAAACTATAAGATTTATCACCCATTTGTGGAAACTTTGAAGACATTTACCTTGTTGTTTATGCTCGACATGCAAAGCAGTGTGTCCAACACTATATATGTCAATTCAGGATGCTGTGCTACACAAATCAATTACTGTTTGAATAAGATAAATATTTTTAAATTATCATATTGTATAGGTGTTTACAGAGTACTTCTAAAAGACATGCAGAACATGACTGCAGTTGGTAATGTCTTAAGATAAAACATATCTAACAGACTGCATGAAGTTCACGAAATGTTTGAATTATACACCAGGATTATTCAATCGTGGTTTATTTTCGTTAGTAATTTCTTGTTAAGTATTTCTTGATCATCCTTCTACTGCAACTTTTTGTATATTTTATGGTGTTAATGATATAGTTAGGTGAAGACATAATAATGACTTTTATATATCTATTCAACTATTTCTTCCATGGGCTTAACATGACATTTTTTGCCTTCAGCAATTCTAATCATCTGAATTTCCTACTTTGGAATATGCAGATAGTAAATTGGAGAACTCATTTAAAATTTCCTGAAGAAGCTAAACTCTCAGCAGAGGCAAAGGATCTTATTTGTAGACTCCTCTGTAATGTGGAACAGAGGCTTGGAACCAAAGGAGCTGACGAAATAAAGGTGTTGTGGTGTGTTCTTTTCTAAGTTGCATAATTGATAATTCAGTATCGGATATGTTTGCATAGTAAGTAACAAGTGGTTGGTCATTTTATATACAGGCTCACCCATGGTTCAAAGGTATTGAATGGGACAAATTGTACCAAATGAAAGCTGCTTTTATACCTGAGGTCAATGATGAATTAGATACTCAAAATTTTGAGAAGTTTGAAGAGGTATATTATATATCTTTATGCTCAATGATATGTAAAAGTTGCTTATTATATGTTGCTAGCAAGTGTTTTGCTTTCTTGATTTACTAATTTTGTGCAGGTGGACAAGCAAACTGAAACTTCATCAAAGGCTGGCCCATGGAGAAAGGTTGGTTCTTGTTATTCAAAATTCATAAGCAGTTTGTCTACAAGAGTCTAACTCATTTCTTTGGTGAATCTTATATGTTATGCAGTTGGATTTTTCGGGTTATTTATCAAAAGTTATTTCCAATTGCTCCTTTATATTTCTTTCAGCATAATATTCTGTAGGTTTGATTCGCCTTTTTGCCTATCATCTTTACAAAAGGTCTTAGTTTTTGCCTTTCTTCATTTTTAAAAGAGAGGTTTTCCTGAAGTTAAAAAAATTGAAAAACTAAGAGTTCAGTAGACATTTGTTGGTCAATCACTGAGTCTTTTATGACATTAATAAGAGATGTTGTTGTTGTTGCAATTCATCTTCCTTACATTATTTTTCTTCTACTTTTTAACGAGAGAAGAACCTAAACTCTTGATCCCTTGGCAGTTTCAACTTCTAAAACTTAAGTTTAGTTCCTGACTTGGTCTACTATAGACTTTTATTTGACTAACCAATTTAGAAGTCAAACTCCTTCAAAGGTTAAAATTTTGATTCTTTGGTTCAATGGCTATTCTTAATAGAGTTTCACATAAATGACATGTTCTTCATGTCACTTTTGGATTCAAATTGGCATCTCAATTCTATATTCTTTAATGGTAAGATGTCTTTGGGACATGCTTTTGGGATCTTTGGAGAGTCCTCTGTTTGACGAATTAGGATCAACATCTTTAATGACTATTAGAGATATAACTATTCATGTGCCTTCTCATATCAGTTTAAACTTTTGGGACAAGTGGTTTTATGACATGGTGTTAGAACTTCTATGATTAAAAAGTCTAGTGTTTGATCCATGTTGGCCCGAAAAAGAAAGAGTTTCAGTGTAAAGCAAATAAAAAAGAGAAAGAATGTCTATGCAAAATTCACGAAAATCCAAAAGAGGCTTTTGTGCGAGGGAGCATATTAGAGATATAACCATTCATGTGTTTCTTCCTATTAGATTAAGTTTTTGGAACAAGTGGTTTTATGATAATAGCAATGGCTCTATAGTATGGGAACCCTTATCCCCAATTTTTATTATCCTTCCCCTCATCTTAATGAAATATATATATATATATATATTAGTTTCAAACCCTCCTGGAACCCCAAGCCGTCATTCACATTTCACACTTCCTCTCTTCGTCCAAATATGATAAAATCATTCACGAAACCTAACTTCTTGTCCTCTCTAATCCACCTCTTCTTCTAATGTCGTTCCGTCATCTGCCATCCGCCGCCACCCTAAACCCCTCACTGTTGCCACCCTAAATCCTTCACCATCACGCACTTGCACTCTTTATTTTTCTTACTTAAATCGCGTCGCCATCTTCATCGTTCATCATCCATTGTCGGCGTCTTCTCTCTTCACGCGTCCGTGAGTGTCGCCGTTGTCGTTTTCGAAAAAGGCATTACTAAAATAAAATTCCAATGTAAACAAAATGAACTAAAATTATAACCAAATTTACCTGTATTCCTCGGACATACCAAAATGTACTCAAAACAGCTTTCATGTGTTAAAAAGAAGTTCGGAATAATTAATCTTTGCGAAATAGTTTAATCACTGGATTACTTGACTAGATTAATTAGTTCTCTGTTTTCTGTGAATACTTTCATAATCATGCTTACAGCATAGTTTCAATAAAGGTAATTATTCGCAGTTGAATCAACTTGAAAGATATTGGAACTTGAAAGTGATGTGAACACAAATTCTGAATGTGGTTGCATATTGATTTGAAAATCATGTCTCCTTAATGCTTACAAGAGGAAATTTACTGCAGATGTTGCCATCTAAAGATGTCAACTTTGTTGGCTACACATATAAGAATTTCGAAATCGTGAAGGATCATGAACTACCTGGAATTGGTATGTACATATTAATCCTCTAAACTTACCCTCTCTTAGTAAAATTCTTTCCTTTGAAAAAAATAAGTATCATTATATTTTCAGAAACAAAACTTATCCTCTCTTAGTAAAATTCTTTCCTTTGAAAAAAATAAGTATCATTATATTTTCAGAAACAAAAAGTTAGTATTTTTCTTAAAAGGTTCCTCTTTAATTCATTATTTTATTGTACTATACAACAACAACAACAACAACAAAGCCTTGTCCCACTAGGTGGGGTCGGCTACATGAATCAAACGACGCCATTGTTTTATTGTACTATGATATTCTTTAATTTAGTTTGATTTAAAGGTCGTTTAATTGAGATTTCATGTATACAAATGCATTCTTGCATAGTCACTTATATGAGAAACAAATAATAATAGCCAGTTTAAAATCTGATTCATCAAGCAATTTTTATTCAACTACACTATGATTTCTCTGAAAATTCTGCTGGTTTAGCTTTCTATGCTGAAAAAGATATGGATATTTATGTAGGCATTGTTTTTTCAGTTTGTAATTGATTCATAATTGCACTTCTTTTTCACAATTAATTTGGGCATATGTTACTTTATCAGCTGAATTGAAGAAAAAGAACACAAAACCTAAAAGACCATCCATTAAAGCCTTGTTTGGTAAGAATATCCCTTTCTTTTTTCCCTTTTACTTTCCTATTCCTTGAAGATATTTCTCTTCTATAAAGTATAGATGGTTCACTATACTGATATCAATTGGTGCTCCATTGTAGAACTGTAAACAACTCTTCTCTACCTAGCATCACATGGTAGCACTTTGCATCTTAACAATCGTAATTTGAGGATATTAACTAACTAGCAATATATAAAATGAAAAAGAGAACAAGAAAAATATGAAAAAGAAAAGCTTGGTCATTTGAAATATAAAAGAAATCCTTTTCCTCCTAAAATTCCCATCTCCACATTTCTCAAGTTTTTTTTTTATCGTAAAATTAATGGGTTAATGCTCACTTTGATCTCTGTAGGTATACATGTGAGTCATTTTGGTCTATGTAGGTAAAGTGTCGAAATACTACCTAGAAATCATGAATCAAATTAGTAGTTCCTTAACATAAATGAAGTTAGTTCTTGAAGGGACCAATTTGACTCACTTGTTACCTACCGGCTAATTCGGACTATTTTGATTTATAAAAACCTGTACAGACCAAAGTAAACATTAATCCTAAAATTAATTATGGTCTTCGTAATTATTTATCTCTGATTTATGCGCATCCTATAATGTAAAGAGGTTGACTTAATTTTTTTTTTCAAAATATATTAGAGTAAATGGTCAAATTCTTCCCTGAAAACTTACTCATTCTCCAAATTGGTTCCCGAAAGATTTTTTAATCAACTTCGTTTTTCAAAGATTTTAAGTTGGTCGCATTAGTCCCTCCCTCACTTCCGTTGCTCATGGTGTCAAAGTTTGCTGATATGGCACTTTAAGTGATGCCACAACAGACATCTGACAATCCTAATTAAGTGCTAACATGATAAATTTATGAAATTAGATCAAATCAATTTTAATTTGAAAGAGGAATTTCAATGTCTCAAAGTCTTGCTCAATTGGGGTTGATTTGATCTAATTACATAAACTTAGCATGTTAACAGTCAATTAGCACAGCTAGGAGTATACTATGGTCAATATGGTGTCACTTAACGTGCCACAAGAAATTTTGACGTCGTCAAACAACGGAAATGACAAAAGGACTAATGTGACTAACTTAAAATCTTTGAAGGACGAATTTGATAAAAATATTTGAAGGACGAATTTGATTAAAAAATCTTTCGGGGATCAATTTGGAGAACGATTGATCTTTTCAGGAATGAAATTGACCATTTACTCAAATATATTTATTTCTCATATGCGGATAGGCACAAATATTTTTGTTTATCATTTAAGAATCATGCCAATAAGAAGCTATAATCGTAAAACATTTGGTGTGCTAAGCATTTAGTTTACCGGCTAGACTATTTTGTTATGGTGTATGATGACAAAGTTGACTGAGTTAGACCGCACCATATGATGCCGCAACTGAATTAAACGGGGCTTTTTGCATCACTTGATGGTTGTTTCTTTATGGAAGAATTTTTTTCAGCATCTTCCTTTATGAATGTTGGGTGTGTCCCGCAACCCTAGACCAATTTCGATTGACTAGATTTGTTGGGTTTGGTAGTAGAAACGATGCAAAACTTTTGTGGCACGGTGCAATTTCCACCACCATTTAAAGTATATGGTTGAAGTATAATGCTTTTTCAAATGTTCATAGCATGAATAACCTTTTCAGATGTGTTCATAAAGACATGTCAGTCTAATTCTCTAATTAAGTCCTAATCATGTGCCTCCAGGAGCATGCAAGCTAGTTTTGTGAACATTGTTCCATCGGCTTGATTAGTTTTATTGTTTAATACAGATGATGAATCAGCTATGGCTGCGAATCAACAGGCAAAGGGAAGCTTCTTAAACCTCTTACCTCCTCAAATGGAAGTTCCTGAGAAAAGTGGATCACAGTGAACTGTACTGATATTTTACTGGACTTGTGGATTGCCACTGATTGTTTTAATATTTTTTCACAATTCTTTTTCAGCTTGCCGTTCAGAGTTTAGTTTCGGAAGCAAAAGTGTTTGGCTAACTGGAATACGCTTCTGTAGAAAAAAACTTAAATTTGTATATTCTTTGGTTCACCTTTTGTGAAAGCTGATATGTTAAAGTATTCAACTTATTTCTTGTAATTAATGTTACTGATACAAGTGTTGATAAGGATGTACAAATTTTCATAAACTGAAACAACCATTACTCCGTTCACTTCAAACCATTGTCCCAACTAACTCATTACAGTTTGCTTCAAACAGAATAGTTACTCTCTTCTACAATACAAGATGTCAAGTTTCGAAAAGGAAACAATAGAAGGTAAAACCATCACACCGGAGAACACCGGAGAATAGAGAGCAGCATATTCAAGACTGATTGTATTAACTTGGTTGGGAAGATTATCTCGAACCCGGAGCTCCCATTCAAGATCATCAAAAACACATTGCTTGGAATATAGGGCAATCTAGAAGGCATATGAATTTCTGCAGTAGAAAGAAATAAAATTTTAGTCAGCATCAAAGATATGGGAAAAAGGGTTACAAATACTAAATGGAGGACCTAGGAGCATAAGGGGACAAATTCTCAATCTTCAAATATGGTCCCAAGGGGTATCTGTGCATGAAGTAGCACATGATTACTTGGAGTTCTGGGTTCAGATTCACGGACTCCCGCAGGAATATATTAATGCAGACACAACAAGAGACATTGGTAACAGAATGGGAATTGTAGCAGAAGTGGAAGATCCTAGGGTGGAAGAGGTATTGGAGAGAACCTTTCTCAGGGTTAAAATGGCAATCGATATATCCAAACCTCTCCCTACTGGTTTCTGGATGAACAGAAATAACTTACCAAATCTATGGATTGAATTCAAATATGAAAGGTTACAAGATTGTTACTGCCTAAACTGTGGTGTCATAGGTCACAAGGAGTGCAAGAATCCAATAGCAATGGCTTGTTGGAATCCAAGAGAGACAAAATACTCAATGGGTCTGGGGTGGCGCAGGCTAGGCGGCTGAAACCGAGGGAGGAAAGAGGTAGCAAAGGAACAAGTTCTACGTGGCTGAATGAGATGGAAGCAGCGCGTGAAGCTCATGACTTGGAAAGCGAGGATGGCTTACCACAGGGAGCAGAAGAAAGAGAGGTGGAAGTGAACAAGGGAGCAGAAGAAAACAGAGGTGGAAGTGAACAGGAAAAAGGAAGGTGCATGAAAAGTGCTGCTGAAAAGAAGGCTCTAGAAGTAGCAGATGGAGATAGTCATAGAGTAGAAGAACAGGTAAAAAATATCCATAAATCTTCGTTGAACATAGGTAAAGAGAAAGAAGGAAATAATGACAAAGCTGGTAGGAAATTAAAAATGATTACTAGGATTTTTGAGGAACAAAGAAGGATAAATAAGACGGGAAAAGAATGGGATGGCCAAGCAGAACACCTATTAGAGCTGAATTGAAGGAGGATTGGGCAAAAATGATAGGCTAGTTCAAAAGGAAGGAAATAGGTCTATTGGGCAATTTTTGAAAGATCATTTGAGCAATAAACCTAAAGAAATTATGGGGAGGAGTTTAGAGGCCCGTATTAATTTTACAACCCATCAAAAGATTATAAGCAAAGACACGAAAATTTGCTGGGGACATAAGGAAGAAAATAACGAGATGCTACAAAGTAACAAACAGATTTATAAGACACTGGATGGTGATACTTATTTTGTGGAGCTGGTGGATGACGACAAAAATCAAACTACAAGCAATGACAAGGCGATCACGATAGCAAAAGATTACGAAATGGAGTTGGCTTAGAGAATGCAAAATCATCTAAGGCTGAAGAGAAGAAGAAATGAAGATCACTTGCAAATGGAAGATATATGTGAAAAAGAAGAAACAATGTTGTACTCTCAGAATGTGTCAAAAAGGAAAAAGTGCTTAAACGAAGAATGGACAGGGACTAGCTATCAGCAGTTACAGGGGAGAAGTCGTATTTTGAAATACTCAATGGTTGAGGAGGCGGGCCTTATCATGCCCTCAACTCAGCCATGAGTATTATTAGTTGGAATTGTCGTGGAGTGACGGCCTCTGCGACAGTTTCAGAGTTACATAGTCTGTGTAAACAAATTAAGCCCACCATAGTGTTTCTTATAGAGACTAGAGCTAAGGAAAAAACTATTACTAGGCTTAAAAAAAGTTTACATTTTGAAAATGCTTTTTGTGTAGAACCCCGGAGTTTGTTAGGAGGGCTATGTCTCTTTTGGAATGAAATATATAAAGTTGATGTTTATTTTTGGTGTGACAATTATATTAAAGCTTGAATTGAGAATAAAAATAGAAACTCATGGATAGGTAGTTTTGTGTATGGAAACCTGAATTTTAACAAGAGAAAATATCAATGGAGGGGCATTCAGCTGGCAATAACTATGAAGGAGTCCCTCAGCTCTTTATCGGAGAATTTAATGACATTTTAAGTCAGGAAGAGAAAGTTGGACTACACCCGAAACTGCAAAACCAAATACGAGATTTCAGAAAGTTTGTGCATTCTAACTCTTTGATGAACCTTGATCTAAAGGGAGGAAAATTTACCTGGTTCAGCAATCCAAGGAATGGATTTGTGACGAGAAAAAATAGATAAGGCATTGGCGAACTGGGAATCAATGTCTATGTATAAAAATGCATCATTATCATTAATGCCAGCTGTTAGTTTAGATCATTGTCCTCTTATTTTGGATGTGATTCCTGTTCATAAAGTAGGAAAACACTTCAAGTTTGAAGCCTATTGGGCTGATCACGAAGATTGCTTTAATGTGGTCAAGAGGGTTTAGAGTAAGGAAGAGAAAAATAGCGATGAATGGGACAAAATCAGCAGAAGAACAACAATTGCAAGGAGGAATTAAAGAAGTGGAGTAAAGTTACCTTTAAAAGAGCTGATAGAGAGATCCAGAGAATGAAAGAGGAATTGAAAAGACTACAGGGTTTGGACTTCACAGAGGAGAATCAAAGAAGGATGCAACTTCTGAAGGAGAACAGAGCAACAATATGGAGACAATAGGAGAAGTTTTGGGGACAGGGATCTAGATTTAAATGGCTGAGATGGGGGGACAAAAATACGACTTTCTTCTATGCCACCACTATTCACATAAGACAAAGAAACAGAATAGAAAGGCTGAAGAATGGCTCTGATAAATGGTTAAATAACAAATGAGATTTTGGAGCATATTGAAGAACATTTTCAAAACTATTTGCTTCTTCTACTAGACATGGATTTGAAAGCACAATTAATAAGATTCCATAGCGAGTTACAGAGGAGATTAACAAAGATCTGCTCATGGACATTACGGATGAAGAGGTAAGAAAGGTAGTGTTCAGTATGGGTAGCCTTAAAGCTCCAGGACCTGATGGATTGAACGGGTTATTCTACCAGAAACATTGGAAGATAATTAGTAAGGAAGTTTGTGCAGTAGTGAGAGCTTTTTAGTAGCAGACATATACCAGAAGAGATAAACGAGACAACAGTGGTTCTTATCCCGAAAACAAAGAATCCAGAAAGTTTAAATGAGCTTAGGCCAATTAGCTGCTGCAATTTCATCTGTAAAATAATCTCAAGAATAATTACGCTAAGATTGAAGAAGTGGTTGGAAGCTAGTGTCTCGCCAACGTAGAGCGCGTTTGTGGGAGGAAGGCTCATTCAGGATAACGTTGTTATTGTTCAAGAAGTTTACCATAGCCTGAATAGCTTGGCAATCAAACTTGACATGAATAAAGCATGTGATAGGCTAGAATGGAATTTTCTGGAAAAGGTTCTTTTGGCTTTTGGATTCCAAATAAGATGGGTAAAGTTAGTAATGGAATGTGTTAGAGGTACAAACTATAGGTTTAAAATTATGGAAAGCTATCAAGGAAGATAAAGCCTCAGCGAGGTCTTCAGCAGGGTGACCCGCTCTCGCCTTACCTATTTATCTTAGCAGCAGAAGTGTTTACTATTCTTATGGATGAAGCAAGAAGAGAGGGAAGAATCTCTGGGTTCAGGATTGTCCCTACAGCCCCAGATATCACTCACCTACTGTTTACAGATGATTGCATCATCTTTTCGGAGGCAAGCGAGGAAGAAGTTTTTCAAATCGTGACAATTCTTAATGAATACATAGAGGCTTCAGGTCAACGAATAAATCTCAATAAATCAGTCATCACCTTTGGTAATCAAGTATCCATTCAAAAGAGGGTTAATATTGAAGAAATACTAGGGATGCCGACGTGGGAATCACCTGAAAAATACCTTGATCACTTGCGATATGGGGGAGATCTCTATACAAAGCTCTAGCATGGATTGAAGATAAGATCATTAATAAGTTGGAGGGTTGGAAAGAGAAACTCCTTAACCAGGCAGGCAAGGAAACACTCATTAAGACAGTAGTTCAAGTGGTGCCTGCTTTTGCTATGAATATCATCAAGTTTCCAAGAGTCTTTTGGAGGAAAATTAATTCTAAGGTAGCTAGATTTTGGTGGGCTTCAGTAGGAAAAGAACGAGGTATACATTGAAAGGAATCAGTCACAATAAGTAAACGAGATGGTGGTTTGGGGTTTATAGATTTAGAATTTCAAAATACTGCGTATCTGGCAAAACAAGCTTGGAGAGCCTTGAAGAACTCGAACTCTATTTGGGTTTAGATTTTAAAGGCAATCTATTTTCCAGATGGTAATTTTTGGGAAGCTAGAATCAAGAAGGGGTCATCATGGGTTTGGAAGAGTTTAGTACATGGACGAGAACTTCTTAGGAAAAAAGGTAAATGGAGTGTAGGGGATGGATCGCAAATAAGTATTTGGAGGGACACTTGGATCGAGGGAGCTAGCCAACCATTGGAGAGAGAAAGTCAAGGTGCATCCAAAGTTAAAGAGCTTATTGAAGAGGGTTTAATCCTAGCTGGACAATTAAGAAAGCTAAACTATTGGAATACACTTATTGGAGTGCTGCAGAAAAAAGAGCAGAGACTAGGATTGGAGAAATAAGAAGAAGAAATGTTAACCTGGCCTGTTGGAGACCGCCTCCGAATGATTGGCTAAAAGCAAATGTGGACGCTACCTTCAAGAAGGAATTGGGCAACGGAACTATTTCTGTTGTAGTTAGAGACAAAGAAGGAAAGGTCTTATTAGGATTCACTGGTAAAATTTAAGCTAACTCAAGCATTATAGCTAAAGCCATGGCAATAAGATAGGCCATAATCATCGTAAATAATTTACAATTAGGAAGGACATTAATTGAATCAGATAATAAAAAATTGGTGCAAACTATCAAATCCAAAAGTTCTATTGGCAGAGCATGGGCAATAATTCAAGATATCCATATACTTTTAGAAACTTTACCTGAAAAGGGTTTAACGTGGACTCCCAGGGATGGTAACCTCCTAACACATGCAGTGGTTAAAGCAGCAGAAGCGGAAACTCTCTATCCAAATTGGAGCCTTCAACCACCTGCAGAAATTCGTAATATAATACGAAAAAAAAGTTTGAGAACACAATCTTGAGGAAAAACATAGTATTCAATACAACAAATTTTGAGGTAAAAAAAGACAATGTTAAAAGAAAATGCAGTTAACTGGATTTCAAGCAGAAGGGACGCGTCAACAATGCAACCCTTCTCAGTAGGAATTCCTATCCTCCCTCCTACACAGAGGAACGGCGAAGTTCTCTTCATGGAGGAGACCAAATCGGACGTCTTAGAGCAACCTTGAAAGACCCACCTCGTCGTCTCTGTTGTTGGCCCCGTCAATGATCACTGCGCTGAGGAGCTGCTCGTCGTCTTCGTCGCTTACCTTGGCGAAACTTGCTGCACAGAGGAGCTGCCCGTCATCGGAGTATATTGCGCATCGGAGCTCATCTTGGTCATCGTCATTGGCTTTGTCGGACTTAGCTGAATGGAGGAGCTCACCAAGCCATGTAGAGGATATCATCTGCAACAAT
The DNA here is from genome assembly GCF_000816755.2 of Arachis ipaensis. Lineage (NCBI taxonomy): Eukaryota > Viridiplantae > Streptophyta > Magnoliopsida > Fabales > Fabaceae > Arachis > Arachis ipaensis. Next base: position 55,114,999 of record NC_029786.2, on the reverse strand, counting down.
AAGATAGCTTAATTCATGGCTATGGAGTTTATTCACAGTAACGGCGGCCAAGGAACAACACCACCGCAACATTTAGTTTAGGGAGTGGGTTGTTGGGTGGTTCTTGGAGTCAGGTTTGGGTTGTTGGGCATAGCCCAAGTCCAAAAAAAAAGAAGTATAATTTTTTTTTGGTTATACAAACACACTCACGTACAACTTAGCTACTGCTAGGAATCAAACATGGGTTGGCCGTTTGTGAGACAAATACCTATGCCACTTGAACACTTGTCACAGAAGCATATTTTTTTTTTCAGTTAACAGATGGGGCAAAGCCCAGACATTACAAGATCGAGACTACACGGGATAATAAGACTCCTCTAGCATCATCACCAATGATTCCACAAAGTTCCTGAACTGGGTGGGTTATCCACAAAATGAAAACCCTCACTTAATCTAAGACTCCTCCTAGCAAGAAATTCTGCTGCATAATTTTCTTTCCTGTAATTATGCACAAAACATAGCCTCCAATTTCGCTGCTTGAGTTGATTGATTTTTCTTACTAAAGCATCTGAGTGCATTGAGATATTCTCCTTATTTAGGAGAACATAGATAACTTTGGAGTCCACCTCAAGCTCAATGCTTTTAAGTCTAGGTCCCATGCAATCTTCAACCCCTTAATCACTCTCCACAGCTCTGCTTGAAATACTGTACACTCTCCAATGTTGAACATGTATCTCGCTAACCAGTGTCCCTGGTCATTTTTTATTAATCCACCATACCCTGCTTTGCTAGGGTTATCCACAGAAGTTCCATCCGAATTGATTTTTATCCACCCTAGGAGAATAAGTCTCCATTTTATCTGGCACTCAAATCTTCTTCTAGGATTCTGCAGGAAGGTATGCTTTTTAAAGACCTCATGGATGCTTTGGAACAAAAGGGATTATGGAGTCCATGGCATGGATTGGTCTTTTATATGGAGCGGAGAAAATTTTTCTATTCCTCCAGTTTCACATTTCCAAACAAGTTACCATGAAATATGATAATCATGTTCCCTTTTTTGAGTTTTGAAGTGCCAATTTCTAATGTTAGATTCCATCTAATACATAGATCAAAGGGAGCTCTAAGAAAAAAAAAATATAAGTTTTGGGGATGCACCATACGCACCGAAATTTTAGTCGCTGTTGTGCAATCTCTTAACACGTGGAGGAGCATTTCTTGCTACCTGTCACAAAGGTGGCAATTCGGACAGCTTCCAAACAGCTTTGCTCTCCAACTTGTAGTCATCAGTTTCTTGTAAATGATCATCCACATAAAATATTTTATGCGTTGTGGAACTTTCCATTGCTAGATAATTTTCCATGCTATATCTTCCTCTCCCTTCTCCTTTGTAATCATAGAGTAAGCACTTGCCACAGTAAAGTTACCATCTCTTGCTCCTTTTTGATAGAGTTTGTCTTTGCCCATTTCGTCATTGGGTGGCAACAAATGTAACATCCTGATTTTTTGTAACTAAACGATGTTTTGATTTTTTCAATGATTAATTTTATTTAGTCGTTTTTGAGTCCAACAAATAAAATAAATGATAATATAATTTTATTATTATGTTATTTATTTATTTTATATGCCATAGTTATAATAAGTTTAATATCGACACTTTTCGATAAACTTAATTTTGCTAATGCTTCATCATATATCTTTATCCTTATGTTACTTATATCATTTATATTAGTAACTCATATATATTATTACTTGTGTTTTAATATATCTAGTTTTTATAATTATCCATTTAAGATATTTATAACTTGAATAGCTGACTCAGTAGCTTAAGAACGTGACACCTAACACCTCCCTTACCAACATACCATCATCATTAATTAACTAATCCTATCTCATGAACCACCGAAACCATAAGGAAAACAAGAGAGAAAGACTGTGAGAGAGAAATTGAATACCTCCATGAAATTGTGACCTTCAAGTTTCGATTTTTTTAGATTCGTAACTACTGTAAAAAACTTGAACCAATTAAAGTGTTCGTAACTTTTTTCTCTTTACATTGACATCACTTTTTTTGGGAGAAATCGACAGAGAAGTCGCTATTCCCCTTGTATGTGTAACACCCTAACTTTCATCACGTCATGATCGTACCAAAAGTGAGGTGTTACTGACCTATTTTCCGTATTTACTATTTAATACTGAGCCTTTAGTTCGATTTCGCGTTTCAATGTTTAAGAAAAGGCCGAAAATTTTTGTTTCTATTAATTAAAATCATATATCAAAGATCTCCAAGCAATACTAGTCACATAATTAGTAAGAATAATAAATATCCTACAAAAGAATTCAAATGAAACTCAGATACAACTCCTATCCCTTTGTATAAAATAAAATCTTAACTAACAAAGGAGAGGGAGTTCTAGGAAAGTGACTCAACATATAAACTTAAATAAGACTAATCATCGCCCGCAGTTTCAAACTGAGTCTTCGAACCTGTGTCACTGAAAGGGTGGAAGATTTTGAGGTGAGAACAAACCACACGTTCTCAGTAGGAAATGGGAATGCCGTAAGAGTAATGAAATAAAATGCAAATAATTAACTTTACTCAATAAAACTATATTTATCAAATCCCTGAAAATACTTAGTTTTACTTTAGATAACCAATTACTTTTCTCTAAATTTTTAAACTCCAACAGATTTTAATCACAAAATTAATCATATTAATCATCTCTCAGCCACATAATCATTTCTCAACCACAACATTACACCTCAATGCATCCGTGAACCAACGCACAAATAAGAGATCCAAACCAACACACAAACAAGTCAAATAGCACAATCACAGAGAAGTAATACAAGCAAACACAGCCAAATGCAAATGTGCAAACAAGAATGATGCATGACTAATCCTATACAGGCCATGATCTCACGTGTCGGTTTGTTGCTCGATTTCTGACACTGGTCCTGAGATAAGCGTCTCGTACCATCATCCTTATCTCAGCCAACGTCCCCTCCATGAGCGTTACTGATGGGCGGAAAATTGTCGGTTAAGAATTTATAGTAGAAATAGCATTGCAAGTACAGTTCTTAACCAACGAAAATTTCGCTTATCAATTTAGAAAGATTTGTCACAAATTGAGAATAAAAGTACTGGGAGTAGAAATTCCAAGTTATCTCCCAACGAGTTGACAAAAGAGTGCGAGTTATTGGTCAGGAGTTTTTCGAGAAATTTTAGAGTTGGAGAACAGAAAAATAAATAATTATAAATTAAAGCAGTGAAAATTAACAAGAGATTTTATGTAATTGAAATAAAAAGCTTTGACCCGGAGAAGATTAATTGGAGGTTCTATCCTTGTTGAAATTCCCCAAGTGTAATAGTAAGAGATTGTTGTTCTACTTAGTCATCCCTTACCTGATAAGGGAAAGTCAAGTAATTAACTAACCAACTCTGAACCTCAAGTCCTAATCCTCAACTACGGAAGGATTAGAGTTAGAGACTAGAGAGTCAGCCAACAACTTCCAATTAAAATTAACACTTGAGTATTCCAACTCAAGGTTCTCCTATTAATCAACTCCAAAGTCAAGTTAGGAGTCTACTCCATTGACATGAATACAACTTTCACAGACATATAAAGGGAATAAGAAGAAGACATGATAAATTAAATAATAACTGAAAATTAATTAAAGGTAAAAATAATTCTTTGCATTAATAAATTCCAAAACCATAAACATCCATATCTGAACAGGGTTAATGGGCAATTAAAAGAATAAGAGAATAAGGAAACAAACTAGAATAATAAAGGTTTCAACGGAGGTAGTAACTCTTCTCAATATCCAAATCAAAAGCATAAAATTAGAAATCTGTGAATGTGACGAACCCTAGAGGAAGTAGTGATTTTCTCTCTAAGATTCAAAACTAAAAACTAAAACTATGTGTAATGTCAATGTGTGTTGAGTCTCTGCTTGTTTCCTGGCTCTATTCTGTGTTTCTGGGCCGAAAACTGGGTCCAAACTCAGCCCAAAATCGCGCCTAGCATCTTCTGCGTTTTCTGCACGTGGCACAAGTCACGCGTATGCGTCAGGTACGCGCACGCGTCGATGTACAAAGCTTCAATTCACGTGCACGCGTCAGGTACGCGCACGCGTCGATCCTCGCTGGTCATCTCCTTTGTTTCTTGTGTTCCTTCCCTTTTTGCAAGCTTCCTTTCCATCCTCTAAGCCATTCCTGCCCTATAAAGCCTGAAAACACTTAACACACAGATCACGGTATTGAATGGTATAAAGAGAAATTAAAAATTGATAATTTAAAGGCTTAGGAAGCAAGTTTTCAACCATAGAACAAAATTGGGAAGGAATTGTAAAATCATGCAAATTGTATAAATAAGTGTGCAAAGACTTGATAAAAACCACTCAATTGAGCACAAGATAAACCATAAAATAGTGGTTTATCAGTTATGTATCACTGTCCTCATGGGAGAAACTTCCTTTCGGTCCCCGGTGAGCGTTACGCATCGCCGTCCTCACCAAGCCGTAACCTTCCTTTTGGTCTCCAGTGAGCGTTACGCATCGCCGTCCTCACTGAACCGTCCTTATAGTGTCAAGTGTGCGTTACGTATCGCCGTTCTCACTAGACACTTGGCACTAATGTCCAAACAACATTCAATTTCTTTTCAATCTTTGCTTTCTACTCTACTGTGGTAGAGATCCCTTTAATTATCTCTCTTTCCTTTACTCTTCGTTCTTCTTGTTTTCTTTCTTATCAACCGAACTCAAAACATAACTCAAAGTAAAATTCCTTTTCAAAAGATTGAGTTTAAAACATTATACTTTTCTTAACAAATCGATTTGAAGACAAAACTCTTTTCGTAATAAATCGAAATCAAATGATATTCTTAAATCAGATTTGCTTTTAAATAACGCTTTAAATAAATTCTTAGTTTTATAAAAATTCGACAGTATTTTCTCTAAAATTCGGACTATGCCGCCCTTCTAGGTCCCTACCAAATCATTTTCAATTATAAAAAAAAAATTGATAAATCCAACAAATCAAATCCATTGTCAAAGCATTTATAAATCTGAAAGCTAACTAGTTTCAATATCAAATTATTTTCAACCCTCCATTTGTTACCAGTAAATCAACCAACGCTTTCTCAAACTCTTTCCAACAGTTTTAAATCCAAGTCATTCCTTACTTTAGAAATATAAATCAAACCTTTCAATATAAAATTATTTTCTTGATATGTGTAAATATATAAACCTATTCTTTTCTCAACATAGAAATATTTCTCAAAATAAGCTTATCAGTCGGATTTTCAAATCAAAATCACTTTTTTTGTATATCTTTATAAAAACTTGGACATGACATCCCTTAACATTCAAATTCACCACCCTTACGAGCTCCTTCATTCTCTTATCGATCAATTCCCAAATCATGAATCAAACTAAGAAATTAACATGACTAGAAATTCCAGCAACATTCACAGCCTTAATCCAAACTCAATTCATATCTCAGTTTAACAAACAACGCCAATTAAACACCATTCACAACCATAATTCGACAAATTCACATCAATTAGTAATACTAGACTCTCATAAATTATTTGCAATCATTCAATAAGTTTTTTGGACATTTTTAAATTAAAACATTTAACTTTAAAAACAAACTCCATACCTTCGTATGAAATCAGAATCAACAAAAATTTTGGAGAAGTTTTCTGACCGAGCTGCTGAAGAAGAAAACGTCAGAAGTCGTCTGTACCTCCTAGAACTCCAATTGGCCGAACTCAAAGGGAAGAGGAGCTATGTCACGGTCAATTTCTACCGGACAAAAATAACATCAACGTGTAGAGAACGAGAATACAGACACTTTTATCGGATTAAATTTTTTATTGGAGTTACGAATAAAAAAAAATCAAAAAAAGAAAATAGAAGGAACTCACGGTTTCCACCATGAAATTCGGCCACTCTCTCCTTTGTTTGGATAACATGCAAGCTCGGTTATTGCACAATGAATGTGCTTAATGGATTTGATGATGATTTGGGCAAAGAAAGGTAGTTAGGTGTCACCTTTAGATGTATATATGTAATGAGGCATAAGCCACGTTTGGCTTTAATGAAGGATGATTATATTATTATATAAACTTAATGAATGAAACTAATGAAGTGTCATGGTTGTATATGGGCATTTATGCATAAAAGTCACGTTCTCAAATCCATTTTCCTTAGCTTGTTCCCTTTAATGATTTTGGTTAATTAAATGAAAAAAGTATAAATATAATAATAAATTTAAATTTTATCAATTAAAATAATTTTTAATAAGTAATTTAAAATAATAGAA
>NC_029786.2:55108039-55108665 GCF_000816755.2 Arachis ipaensis | reverse complement strand
TTTAACGTTTTTGTCTTTAATTTTTGTCATAAGCTTTTTCTGGAGCTTCAGTTATTGTGATTTCTTATGGCGGTAGGGTTTGGTAATTTTGCACCGATTAATTGTTAATGGGATAAGTGGTTGTTGGTTTGATTGATTATTGGTTGAGTTTGATTAAGTTTATGTTAAAATTTTGTTGAATTATTGTTGTTGCTTGTGATTGTTGGTTTGGTTATGAGAAACAGTCTAGCTAGGAGTGTTTTAATGATTCTAGGGCTGTTGTGAATAAGAAATACTTTTAGGAATTGATGAGGTTTGATGGTTGAGAGATTAACTGAAAAACTGTGAAAAATCAGAAATTGTAAAGCACGGAAAAGGATTAAAAATCATATATATTTATGAACAGATTATGAGAAGAAATTTTTGGGTTTTAAGAACTGTGTTTGTCACCAATATAACATTATTATTTTGAGAATAAAAATGTATTTTGATAAAAATTGAGGTTGATTTTGAGTAAAAAATAAGTGCTCTGAGGTGAACAGGTATTTTATAAAACTCTAAATTACTTTGGTAAATATTAATATATGTGAGAGTTAATTAGTAATTTTTAAAAAAATATTAGGTCAAAAATAAAATAATTAAAAGCT
>NC_029786.2:55105123-55108014 GCF_000816755.2 Arachis ipaensis | reverse complement strand
GATCATGAAAATATATCAGAATAATAAAATGAAAAGAAAGAATAAATTATTTTATAACCAAAATCATTTTTATTTATTTATTTTTATATATAATTAATTCAACCATATTCATTTTATTATAATTCCCTCATAATTATAAATTAAAAAGATAAAACTATAAACACAGAGTTATATTAAGAATTTTATAATTTTCTTTTCATAAGACACTTAGGGAAAGGAGAAAGAATAGTGCACATATGATTTGATATTTTGAGATTTATAAAGTAAAAGATTGAAGAAAGAAAAAGAAAGAAAAGAAAATAAAGAGAATAAAGAGGACATGGGAAGAAATAAATGTTTAAAGCTGAATACAAGCTGAGTTGACTATCTTCTATTGGAAGCAAGTAGAGATATAGTTGTAATTCCATTGAGAAAGTTGCTTTCTAAGGATGCAACGACCAGTCTGTAGTGATGGTCGCACCTGTAAGGCAAGGTTGCTTACAGAGGCTATGTTCAGCATTCAATGGCTAGGAAGAGCCACACCTGTAAGGCGAGGTCGCTTACAAAAGTTAATGCCAACTGGAAAACCATATCCAGGACTAGTACCGGGTAGTGTCGGGAGCGAGTTGAAACCGACAGATGAGCTCATTACTTGTACTAGGAATATACATGCATCATAATTGTTTACACATATTTCCTGTGAACTTTGTTTTTTGTGATTGTGTATATGCCATGCTTGATTTTCTATATTCTTTAGTTATTATGCTTTGTTGTATTTATTAGTTGTTGCTGTTGACTGGGTATAGTATTAAAACGAACTTAGCTAACTACTCCGACCCTACTAAGAACTTCCCAGTTCTTACCCCTTTACCTTTCCCCTCAGATGGAGACAGGGATCTTGTTCTATGAGTTAGATCACCCATACATATATGAGTATCCGGTGCATCATAGTTTTTACATAGTAGTCGCCGAGCCTTGAGTACGTCTATATGTGTTACGAGACCATCCTTTCCAGCATCTAATCGACACTCCTTTCTTTGACCCTGCTGTCCCTATGAGTTTTCTTTATCTTAGCTTTATCTGAACACTCCACATCATTCGATTTCTGATGGACCTGGACACCCTCATCCTATATAGCCTGAGGACCAGGTTGTTCCTCCACCGAACCCAGTTGGGCAGTACGTGTTTGAGCCAGAACCTGTGCCTGAGTGGGATATTACTCTAGAGCTGATTTCACCATCTTTGCTTAGCGCACAGATCGGAGAGCGGTCTGGACCTTCTGTTGATACATCAGATCAGATACCAGTGATCGATCCTTCATTCTCGATCGACGCAAGTGGTCCCGTGTTCTTGATGTGTGCGCATCTTTAATGCTTTTTCTTCTTTATTTTAATTGATTTATTAAGAATTTCTGTGGATAATCAATAAATTTAAGGTTAGAATGGATATTATTTTAATTAGTTGAATTTTATTAATTGCAAAAAATTTTAGAAGAAAAACAGAAAAAAATAGAATAGAAAGGAGGAAGAAGAGCAAGAAACAGAAAGCTTTCTATAATAAACTGAAAGCTTCCTAGAAGAAGAAGCTCTCTGGAAGAAGAAAGAGTGAAGGGCAACGGAGAACTCTCACATCACGCATACGCATGCCTCACGTGTACGCATGATCATCACACTCCACATACAACGCAGCTATCACGCGTACGTGTGGGCCACGCGTACGCGCAACAAGGAACTTTTCGGCCCTCACGCGTACACGTGAGGCACACATATGCGTCATCAGATTTTCGGAAGCCCTTCCAGAACCTTAACTCAAGACCTTCTACTTTTCAAATTTTAAATCTTTGAAGGATCATTTACAAGTTCATTAAATACTGACAGTTACTAAAGATCACAAACAATCAAGGGAGATCTTCTCTGTGAAAAATAATTAGGAAAAGATTTGATTCTGTTTAGTTTTAATTTAATTTTGAATTTTGAATTTTGAATTCGGTTATATTTCGGTTAGTATTTAAGGCAAAGGGAGACACTTTGTTAGGGATCTCTTCTCTTCTTCACCATTTTACAGTTTTTCAATTTCTTAAGGATTTTAAGAACAAGCATGAGTTTCTAATTCTCTTAGATTAAGATTAGGAGTTCTGTTAGTTTATGGATTAATGTAATTACTTTTTCTATTTCTAATTCTTGCAATTAATTCCTCTTTAAGAAACAGTTTTCATTCTTCATCTCAAATGGTTTGACGTATTGAGAATCAATTCTCCTCTTACTTGAATTTTATTAATCTTTTGGAAAATTGATTGATTTAATTAAGCTTGAAAACTGATTCTCATAATTTGTAAGTTTTGAAACTGGATTGATAACTGACATAGAATCAACTAGGTTAAACTCTTATAAATTGTGTGGTTTTATAAATCAAAAACGTTCTTCAACTCTTTTCTTGATTAAGTGACTAAGGGATTAGCATTAAATTAGGTTAAAGAGAAATTGAATCACCAAGAGATTAGGGTTTAATTACTAATAATTTTTCATAAAATAATCGTTGCATGATTAGAATGGAAATTAAAAAGTATTGATTCAGATAATTAACATCTCTGAAAGCTTAGCTTTCTCAAATATATATTTTTTCTATACTTACTGTTTGCTTTTGTTTTACTTCATTTAATTTCTGTTTATGATTATTTGCTTTCAAAATCCTTATTCATTAGCCTAACTAGATTAATCAATTGATTCTGCTTGCTTGATTCGTTAATCCTTGTGGGATTGACCCTCATTCACCTGAGGTTACTACTTGATACGACCCGGTATACTTACCAGTATTTTGTGAATTGTAAAATCCGCCATCAAAACTTTAACGCCGTTGTCAGGGATAAATTATTTAAATTTTTTGTTTTATAATTTTTTTCTTTTCTTGATGTC
>NC_029786.2:55019809-55105098 GCF_000816755.2 Arachis ipaensis | reverse complement strand
ATTTTAAATTTATAAGTTAGTTTGTTATTTAAAGTGCATTTAATTGTTTTAAATTTTAAATTTATAAGTTTATTAGTTAGTTATTTAAAGTGCATAATTAATTTAAGAAATTAAGTTTGGTGTTTTAATTTTTAAATTTTAAATTTTTAAATCTATTTTCTGATCTTCTTAAAGGTTAGAATTAAGATTTAGTCTTTTTTTATTTTTTATTTTTTTTATTTTATTTCTTCTCAAAAAGAAATTTATATTTACTATTCATTTTATTTTCTCCCTGAGAATTTACTTCGGTATTATGAAGGGAGTTCTAGTTTGATTTTCTTGTTGTTTTTGTCTATGCAAAATAATAGGAATAAGGATCCGCTTTATTACGATCCTGAGATTGAAAGAACTCTTCGGTGACAGAGACAACAAACTAGAAACCAAAGAATCGTAGAAGAGACTAAAGAAGTGGTTGAGGAAGAATTCTCAGAACCACACATAGCTGATAACGTGAATGACAATGTCAACACACCTAGGAAGACTCTCGGGTCTTACATTAATCCGAACCCAGGGAGTTATGGAAGTAGCTTCATCACGCCGACTGTCAGAGCCAATAACTTTGAATTGAAGCCACAACTTGCCACATTTATTCAACAGAACTACCAATTCGGTTAAAGCCCACAAGAGGAACCTAATTTATTTATCTCCAATTTCTTGCAAATATGTAATACGGTCAAGACAAATGGCATCTCATCTGAAGTGTACCGTCTGCTGCTCTTCCCATTACTGTAAGGGATCAGGCTAAATAGTGACTGGAGAGCATAACTACATGGGAGAAAAATTTTTTCCACCTCAGAGGCTCACCAAGTTCAGAACCGATGTTCAGACCTTCAGACAGCAAGGTATGAAGCTTGGGAGAGATTTAAAGAGATGCTCAGAAAATGCCCTGATGACATGCTTCCTGACTGGGTCCAGCTGTAGATATTTTATGATGGGATCACCCCTACCTCACGGATGGCATTGGATACTTTGGCTGGAGGATCTTTGTATATGAAGAAAACCATTGAGGAAGCACAATAATTGATTGAGATGGTGTCCAACAATCAATACCTCTAATCTTCTGAAAGATCATCAAAGAAAGGAGTTATGGAGTTAGGTGCTTTGAATACACTCTTAGCTAAGAATAAAATTATGTCCCAGCAAATAAATGCAATTACTCAGCACCTAGGAGGAATGCAAGTGTCGGCAGTAAGCTTTCAAGATATTAATTCATATGGTGATGGTAATGGACTCTTTCAAGGTGAAGTCATAGAATATGGACAATCCTCTCTAGAGCAAGTGAACCATGGGTAATCCTTCAAGGCAACCTCAGAATGACCCCTACTCCAACACTTTCAATCCTGGATGGAAAAACCACCCAAATTTTGGGGGGAAAATCATAATCAGAAGCCTAATAATTTTAACCATAACCATCAACAAAACAACTTTAATTCCCAACATAACACCTTCCATCCCCATCAACAAAACAACCACCCTCAGAACAATTTTTACTAGCACCAACCACCACCCCTCAACCAACCATCTCAAGACTTCAGAGGCTTACTAATCTTGAACGTACAGTGGAAAAACTTTCTCAAGCCATGTTCTCATTCATGGAGAAAATATAGACCAACTTCAAGAATCAAGGAGCTTCATTGAAAAATCTAGAGGTGCAAATAAGCCAACCTACTCAGCAACTAGCCACACCCACTCAAACACTTCCAGTGACATAATTCTAAATACAAGGGAGGAGTGTAAGGCTATTTACTTGAGAAGCAAAAAGATGGTAGGAAAAAAAAGAAAGAAGAAACCAAGAAGGAGGAGTTCAATATCAAGGAAAGAACGGAGGCAACAAAAGAGATTCAGCAAGAAGGGCACGTGCAACCTAGCCTCTAGCAACCAATAGCTACAGAATCCACACCGAAAGAAAGAACCCCACTCGTTGAGTACGTACTAAAAATTCCATATCCTCAAAGTCTCCAAATGGAAAACAAGGAGAAGCAATATTCTAATTTCTTGGATATATTTAAGACTTTGCACATCAACATCCCATTCATAGAAGTTCTTGAACAAATGTCCTTATATGCTAAATTTATGAAGGATTTGTTGTCCATGATAAAATTCTTGAAGGGAGGCCGAACAGTGTTGATAACCAAGGAGTGTAGTGCAATCATTCCAAGAAACTTGCTAACAAAGAAGAAAGATCCAGGGAGTTTTCAAATCCCTTGCACTATTGGAAATACTACCTCTGATAGAGCTTTATGTGATTTGGGAGAAGTATTAATCCAATACCTTTATCTATGATGAAGAGGTTTCAAATTCAAGAGTTGAAGTCCACCAAAATAGCTCTACAAATGGCGGATAAATCAATCAAGCATGCACATGGAGTGGTTGAAATGTCTTGGTCAAAGTGGGAAAATACTTCCTTCCAGTGGATTTTGTCATTCTTGATATGGAGGAAGATGAGCATACCTCAATCATTCTAGGAAGACCTTTCCTAGCCATTGGAAGAGTCGTTATTGATGTTGAAAAGGATGAGTTAATGCTGAGGGTTCATGGTGAACATCAAGTATTTGTGATATGAAGAGTTCAAGTATTATTTAGAAGATATTAAGTTTACATTTTTAGAATGTTTTAATTTAATTTGATGTATTTTGATTTTGTTTATTTAATTACTAGATTGGGCCTAATGTTTGTGGGCTTAGGGTTTTCTATATTTTAACATAATAAGAGGTTATAAATACCTCATAAACTAGGATAGTGCAGTATAGAATGATTTAGAGGTTTGAAAATCCATTTTTTTGGTTTCATGATGAAACCATGATGTGGACAATTGAGGTTGAGGAGTCCCTCTCTTGTTGCATTGGGGAATTGGGTAGAAGGTTGAAGAGTCCCTTCGATTCAATTCCCAAACTATGGTGTTGACAAGTTAGGTTAAGGAGTCCCTTTCTTGTTGCGTCAAGAAATTGGGTTAGAAATTAGAGTGATTCTCTTTGTACTCAATTTTAATCTATCCTTTTTATTTCTATTTCAATTACAATGTATCTTTTTTATTCAGTTTAAATACTTATCTTCTTGTTTATCTATTATTTCTTTATCATATTTCACGTCTTTAAAACCATGCATCATTCAAGTGATCAAGAGGATTGCATGAAGATTGAAGCCAAGGATCCGAACCTGAAGGAAGAACCTAATGAATCACCCCCAAAGATCCCACCTTCATGCCTAAGCAGAAGAGAAGAGAAGAAGGAGTTACAGCAATCTGGCAATTCAATTGAAACTAACAAGAGCTTGCAACCAAAACCTCCCTTTGCAATCAATAAACCTCCCAACATCAACCCTAAGTTTGGTGTTGGATGTGCATTAAACAAGGAGGAGGCTCCAAAGAAGAAAGTACCTAGAGGGTGGAGGAACAAGAAAATTCCTACTGAAGGCTTTTCACCCGGAGACAAAGTAGTGCTATCTCACCACCCACTGTTGCCATACAAAGTGAGCAGAGTTCTTTTCTTTGAGCATCTTGAGCTAACATATGAAGACACAGGAAGGAAGTTCAAGGTGAGAGGAGAAGAGATGAAGCACTATCAACCTCAACCTTTGCAAGAAACAACCGTCAAACTAATGACGTTAAAGAAGTGCTTGTTGGGAGGTAACCTAATATTTAGTATCCTTTAATTTAATTTAATTTAATTTTACTTTATTTTCTTTTATTTCATAATTGTTTTTCCACAATAACTATCACTTGAGTTTGTTTGTGTGTGTAGTACTTGTGATTTACTCAGGAATTCAGGGAATCTCTACAAGCTTCAACATCATCAAGACTATTGCTCTTATCAGAGTTGTGTATATGTTTATAGAATAAGTTTGGTGTGCTACACCAACCTCATATCTCACTAGACTCCTGCATTAATTAAATTCTTTCACTTGATCATCATATTTCAATCACTATTACTTGTTCTTTTCTTTGATGCTTGAGGACAAGTAATTATTCTAAGTTTAGTGTTGGAGGGCATGATCTACATAGCTTAAAAGGTGATCAAGAAGAAGAAGAAGAAGAAGAAGAAGAAGAAGAAGAAGAAGAAGAAGAAGAAGAAGAAGAAGAGAAAGTTAGCAAAAACTAAGGTTGTTTCCTTCCTTTTTTGTAATATGCATGTGTTTCAATTTTGTTATCTCATATAATACATTTAAAATTTCTAAATATCTTGTCCATCACAAACCACAATTATAATTGTGCTTGCTCCTGAATGCAAGTAATGAGTCATATGCTGAAAAGAAACAAAACAGAAACAAGGAAGAAGAGCAAGAAACAGAAAGTTTTCTGTAATTATTAATTGAAAGCTTCCTAGAAGAAGAAGCTCTCTGGAAGAAGAAACAGTGAAGGGCAATGGACATCTCTCATGTCACGTGTACACATGCCCTACACGTACGCGTGACCATCACACTCCACGTACAACGCAGCTATCACGCATTCCCGTGCTGCAACAAAGAACTTTTCGGCCCTCACGTGTACGCGTGAGGCATGCGTACGCGTTATCAGATTTTCGGAAGCCCTTCCAGAACCTCAACTCAAGACCTTATACTTTTCAAATTTTAAATTTTTGAAGGATCATTTACAAGTTCATTAAATGCTGACGGTTACTAAAGATCATAAGCAATCAAGGGAGATCTTCTCAGTGGAAAATAATTAGGAAAAAGATTTGATTCTGTTTAGTTTTAATTTAATTTTGAATTTTGAATTCGGTTATATTTAGGTTAGTATTTAAGGCAGAGGGAGACACTTTGTTAGGGATCTCTTCTCTTCTTCACCACTTTACAGTTTTTCAATTTCTTAAGGATTTCAAGAACAAACATGAGTTTCTAATTCTCCTAGGTTTAGGTGAGGAGCTCTGTTAGTCTATGGATTAATACAATTACTTTTTCTATTTCTAATTCATCCAATTGACTCCTCTTTATAAAATAGTTATTGTTCTTCATCTCAAAGGGTTTGAATGTGTTGGGAAACAATTCTTCTCTTACTTGAATTTTATTAATCTTTTGGAAAATTGATTGATTTAATTAAGCTTGAAAACTGATTCTCATAATTTGTAAGTTTTGAAACTGGATTGATAAGTGACATAGAATCAACTAGGTTAAACTCTTATAAATTGTGTGGTTTTATAAATCAGAAATGTTTTTCAACTCTTTTCTTAATTAAGTGACTAAGGGATTAGCATTAAATTAAGTTAAAGAGAAATTGAACCACCAAGGGATTGGAGTTTAATTACTAATGATTTGCCATAAAAGAATCGTTGCATGATTAGAATGAAAATTGAAAAGTATTGATTCATATGATTAACATCTCTGAAACCTTAGCTTTCTCAAATAGATATTTTGTCTATACTCACTGTTTGCTTTTTCTGTTTTACTTCATTCAATTTTTATTTATGATTATTTGCTTTCAAAATCCTAAATCAATAGTCTGACTAGATTAATCAGTTGATTCTGCTTGCTTGATTCGTTAATCCTTGTGGCATCGACCCTCATTCGCCTGAGGTTACTACTTAATATGACTCGGTGCACTTGCCGGTGTTTTGTGGATTGTGAAATCTGTCATCAGTTCTCAATCACACATGCACGCCTGGATATTAGCAGTGATAGCAGTATTAGAGAGGTGCCAGAGGTTATAAAGATTTCTGACAATGATGAGGATCCTGAGGAGTACCCAGATGTGATAGAGATTTCATCTTCAGATAGCGACGACTAATGCACTACAACATTTTTGCCCTAAGGTAACCCTTATTCGAAGCAACATTTAACAAAAGTTGTCTTAGATAGGCAAAGACAACATTTTTTATGAGTTACTTTTGAGTAAGGCAAAGATAACAAAATTTTTGGTCACCCATAAAAAAAGTTGCCTTTGATATCTAAAACAACGTTTACAAAATATTGCAATATAAGAACTTTAAGACAACACTTTTAAATAAAAATATAACATTTTATAAGGGTTGTCAAAAAAATTTAACAAATAACATTTATAAAAAGTTGTCTAAAATTATTCATAGTTAACAATTTTAGAGAAAAGCTTTTAATCATTTTCCTACCAATTATTTTTCCTATCAAATAATCAAATAATAACTTAAATAAAAAACAAATTTGTTTATCAGTGAAAAGAGAATACCCTAAGCCCTAAATAACCAAGCCACTGAAGCTAGTAACACCCACGCACGATCCCTTTCTCTCTTTTCTCCACTGTCAGCTCCAATAATCGACGACGTTAACGGCGACAGCAGCTCCTCCATGCTGACGGCGCGGTGCTCTCCTCCACAGCGACGGCACGGTGCATTACTCCACGGCGACGGCGTGGTGCTCTTCTTCACGCAGGCTTCTCCATGGCTACGGCGCGGTGCGCTTTTCGTTCTGCGCCGAACCACCTCCGGCGAGAAACCCCTCTCCTTTCTCTTCTCCTTCTTCCTCTTCTTCTCTTTTCTCTCATCCTTCTCTTTGCGAACCGGAGATGCATGCAGAACCATAGCAACCTCTGTTCTTCTGGCGAGCTTTAACGCAACACAGCGACCACCCCTCCGCTGGTCTATTGCTCTGGCAACACGGCGACCACCCATCAAGTGTAACCTCATCACCCCTGCCTTGTTACTCTGTTCTTCAATTTCCAAGTTTTTGCAAAAACCCCTTTTGCTGTTATCTAATTTAATTCATTACATTTTAGTTGGATTTTAATTTTTACTTAGTAATTTTATTCATTCAAACTTATTTTTGCTAATTAGGTTAATTTAGATTAAAATTAGGATTTTCTTATCAGTATTTGTCTTAGTTCATAGGTAATTACGCATGCTATTATGATTATTGAGTCTGGAATTTCAATTTGTTTGGAATGGCTTGATTGATATTTTATTGAATTTTAAGTTTTTCACTGCTTTTCAATAGGATTCAAGTTAAAGGAAAAAGAACAAGAAAGAAGGAACAAAAAGAGCAGTTTGTGACACTATTAAAATTTTAATTTTCAAGGTGTCTGTTTTTTTTTTAGTTTTCTTCTGAATGCCATTTGATGTCATATATATCATTATTGTTGTCTTGTACGGAGATACTGATGTAATATGTGGTGTAGCTTGGGAATTCTGGCCGCTGGAGCATATGGCTTGCCTCAATTTCGACTGCGAGTATTTTTATGGGGTACTAAACCTTCTGAGGTATTCTAATATTTTTCAGGTATGTGCAAATTTTACATAGGAATTGTGTAACTGTGTTTTGAATTGTAAAATAACTTTTTAGAGGTGTTTGTTAGTCATGGCATGGTGATTGGCATGTTCATTGGTTTCAACTAGCCATAGGTTTGTTGCTAGTTATTTACTATTAAATTGTTTGGATTTAAAAAATCCATTTTATAATTTGAATACTAAATGGATGATTAAGCCTCATTTTTTCTATTTTTTTAATTTAAAAAAGCATTACAAAGTTTCATGCTATTTATTCTCACAAATACCTTTGTATATTAGCTTAACATTGGCTCAGAATTAAGATGTCATGGAACATTTCTTCTTAAAGAATGGAACAAATCGATGAAAGTGTCATTTCAAAACGTTGTGATCAAGTTCGGTACCTTTTTCCACATCTAAATCTCGATTCTATTGGGTTGGATCATTGCAAAGTTGTAAAGGAAGGTCAATTGGTGGAACCTCACTCAGCATAACCATGAATGAATGTTAGAACTTTTCTTTGCCTTGTTTATTATGCTAATGCTAATTTTCTGCATTTGTTACTACTATGTATCTATGTTAGTGCTGTATTTTGAAAACTAAGAAAGACAATGTTAGTGCTTCTCATAACATAAATAACTTTCGCAATTCCCATCTTCATGTGCATACGTAATATATTGAACTATCCTTGCTCTTAACATTATTGGGATTCTGTGGATCTTGTTCTTGTTGCTCATAAGACGTTCTTTATGTTGCTATCCATTTGTTTATGTTTCAATTTGTTGACGTTCTTTATGCTCTTAACATTTGTTTAGTGCTTTCCTGTAATTTTTAGTTTATAATTTTATTGAACTAGATATATGTTATCTATCTTTATAAGTAATGAATTTCTTTTTTCTTTTTTTAAATAATATTTTTTATTTGTTGTCAATTCTTTTATTAATGGATAACACAATCCACTTTTGGCAGGTAAAGCAATGTGCGGAAATGTCACGGAAACTACGATTCTTCAAGGATCAAATCAATAAAGCCGGCATAATGACTTCTCATACTGCATTGCAACCAGAGATTGACTTGGAGGATTTAGAGGTGTCTTTCTATGTCCCTTTTTTTGTCGTGTCTGTGTGTGTATAATATTCAATTATTTTGAAAGATTTTGTATTTGATGTTCTCAAGCTGCCAGCAATAACATGCTGCTGCTATTTAAGTTGGTGGGTGTGCTCTGATTTAAATTCTATTTGATTTCACTTTAACCAGATACAACTTGCTGAACATGAACATGAGCTAATTGAAATGAATTCCAACAGTGACAAACTTCGGCAATCATATAATGAACTCCTCGAATTCAAGATTGTATTGCAGAAGGTATTTATTTATTTATTTTTCTTCTTGATGTTTTGTAGCAAGCATATTCTCAGTTTAATTTCGAAGTTTAGGGGTGTAGATATGCACCTTATTTATCGTTATTGACATATTAGTACTCTTTCCTTATTTTTAACCCCCTTATTTAATTCCATCTGGTTTAAGATTTATCAGTGGGATGTTGTTTTTTAAGTTTTAACTGTTGAGTTTTGTATATTCTTGCAATGATGTTTTAGGGGTCAAGAGTTTGCTTTATAGGTTTCGTTACGCCTTACTGACTTGGAGGCAACTTTGGATGTGGGGTTGAGGCACCGCAAAAAGGTTCTAGCTTCTGTAGGGGAACATCTATCAGACTGGATGAACATGGTATGATTTTCTTTTTGTCTGTCTTGTTTCAACTACAAAGCAGTCCTTTTACTTTTGATACTGCTGCTCGTGATAAATAAGAGAAAGCATCAATGAGTTCTTGGAAAGTGTTAAAAGCCATGATCTAGCAAAAGCTGAGATTCTCAACATAATCAACATCAGGCCCACCAACATAGTCAAAATTTTTCCCGTATGTTGCCAATAATGTTTACAAGTTATATTTGCTCTCAACTTTTTAGTTTTTACCCACTAAACCTTGTCTTTCGCTTTAGTAAACTGGTTAGCAGTAACACAGTAACATATAAGCAATGGAATATTTTTGAGAATTAATAGGTACCTTGACATTATTACATAACTTCTAAATACTATGGAAAATGCTTAGCTCTAAATTCATCTTAGTATGATTCGAAAACTCATAAGGAAAAGTGATTAATCATCCTTGAACCCATATCTGAGACCTTGTAGCCTGTAACATAAATGACAAAACCTTGTCTTCTAAGTTCTTTGTTCAATGTGAATTTGGGGTATGTCAATTCTTGATTGGTTGTATTTGTTTTGAAATGAGAAAATTAATTATGATGGTGCATGAATTATTAACCCATAGAATCACTCTGCTATGTTATGTCATTTTTATGTTTGACATTGACAATCGATGAACTCGGTGATATGCTTTTGAGTTTGTTGTCTATCTTCACTTGTGTTTAGCATTTATTTGAGTAGTTCTAATTAGAGTTTTGGTGTGCTTTGCTTTTGTTACATATTGTGATACTCATTTTTCGGATGAAGAGCTCACAGAAATAGTTGAGATTGTGAAGAGAACATTGCCACCACCCCCTGAAGATGCCAATGGTGCTGAAGCAACAAAATCAAATGGTGAGCAAGGTGGGGAACAAATGGAAAAAATTTGATATCCTACTTGTGACCATAGAATTTTGTGAATAGCACCACAGGATCTCAAGAAAGTAGTTTAGTTATAGTTTTCTATTAGTTGGTATGCTGAGATTTAGAATTAGGTTCGTTTTTTAAGGGGTGTAAGTGTGTTGATTACTGAAGTTACTTTTTTTTGTAGAAAAGGCAACGTTTTTTGAATGTTTCCATAAAAAGGGTTCCCTTTGATACATAAAAACGTTGCCTTAGACCAAAGGTAACGGCCATGTAGCCAACCCCCCAAAAAGCGTTGTGTTTTGTCGGAAAGTGTTGCCTTTGATCAAAGGCAACACTTTTTCGTATTATAGGCAATGTTTTCAAAGGGTTGCCTCAGCCCGAATTTGTTGTAGTAATGGTTCGAGCTTGACAGCATGTTTTGGGAACTTTTTAGCTTAGCAAAGATTTTTGTTGTAGTCTCTCACTTTTGGGATAGATCTAGCGAGAGATTAGGGATTGTATAGGTTTGTCATGCATGAGAATCATTCGTATATTTTCTATGAAATTTATATTATTTTCTGTTGATTTGTTAGAGGCTTTTAGTGAATTATCCCATATTGAATGATACTTTGAGTTTTGTGGCTTTTGATTGATTTTAGGTAGCATTTTGATGAAGAATTGATGGAAAAGTGCATGAAGAAGCAAAAGAGGACCATGCGTACGCATCGTGCATGCATACGCATCATTGGAGTAGAAAGAGAGGTTGTGCATATTCATGTGCTGCACGTAAGCATGACTACAAAAGCTAAAGAAAAAATTCTCCTCTGGTTGGTTGGCGCTAAACACCACGACTCGGCGTTTAGCACCGAAAGCTTCGTAACGAGTGCCATACTTCTGGACACCTGGCGCTAAACACCCACTCACCGGCATTTAGTGCCGACTAATTTTGCATACAACCCTTGCTACTTGGGTGGCACTAAACACCTAGTACCTGGTGTTTAGCACCGAATGCATACATAATAATGGGGACCACACATTGCAACAAACCAACAAGGCTTTTGGATCTTTGATTTTGTAAATCAAATAGCTATTAGAAAAGATCTCTTAAGGTTTTATTTAAGTTTCAAATTAATTTTAATTAGGACTATAAATAGGATTAAGATCTTCCCACGTGGGGACTTCTCCTCTCCTAATTTTTATTCCGCACTTTTACACTTTTTCTTTGCTAAGATTTTTCTGCACCATGAGAAACTAAACTTGCATTATTAAGGTTAGGAGCTCTGTTTATCTGGATGGATTAATAATTATATGTTCTTCTACTCTTGATTAATGATTTCATTATGGTTTAAGAATTGGTGTCGTTCTTCATCCTATGGATTAGTGATTATTGGAAAATAACTCTAATCTACGTGAACTCTATTTGAATCTTGGAAACGTTATATCATTAGAATTACAACTTGAAACCAACTTCTCATAACTCTTAATTATCTGGACCTAGTATGGTACGTGACATATAAATGAATTATGCTTTTGGGTTCTTAGGGTTGTGTGGCTTATAAACCGGAATTTGAACTTAACCCTCTAATATAATTGAGTGATCAAGGAATTGATAGTCAATTGGATTAGAGGAGATTAGATTGCCTAGGAATAGAAATTTAATCACTTGGAGTTTGCCATAAACATAATCATTGCACAATCAAGGTAGTTGACATTGAATATTAATCTGGATATTTAAATATCTCCAAAGCCTTAACTCCATTTTCATACCGTTTTCTTAATCGTTCATTGTTTTGTTTTCTACTTTATTGTCTTTTGTGCTATTAGATAACCAAAACTCTCATTTCAACTTGACTAACTAGCTCAACTAGTCAACCATTGTTTGCTTAGTCTGTTAATCCTAATGGGATCGACACTCACTCACCGTGTGTTATTACTTGGTACGACTCGGTGCACTTGCCGGTAAGTTGTAGATTAGAATTTTTGCATCACTTTGCTAAGCTAGGTGTCAGATTAGGAGCTTCCTTTATGGACCAAAACCCGGAGTATACATATATATATATGGAAAGTTCTATGGTGGCATTGATTTTGGTGGCTAAGAATGTCATAAATTTGACTAACAAGTAAAATATTAACACATGACAAAAAAAATTAAATCTAAAACTAAAATGATTCTCTCTCTCTTATAACTTTTTTTTAATTACTTTTATCAAAATAATTTCTTATAATTTTTTTTGTAATTATAAAAATAATTTTAAAAAATATTAAAATAATTTTTTAATTATATTTTTAATTATTATTTAATTATTATTTTTATTTTAAATTTAATTTTTTTGTCATATGTTAATATTTTACTTGTTGGTCAAACTTATGCCACCCTTAGCCACCAAAACCAATGCCACCATAGAACTCTGACAAGTTACGTTAGGATGGTACTCTGACAAGTTTGTTTTATTTAAGATGTCTTTGTGTATATTATACAGAAGATTTGTATATATTATATCTTGGTACAGTTACTCTATGTGTTGCTTTATTTCTTTTCGTGTGGCCTCTGTTTGCTTAATTTTTCATAATCATCCGATTTATTTAATCGATTGTGTGTTAATTAGACTATAGGCTTAATAATAATTATTAGTTAAGTTTTAGTAAAGCAAATTAGTAGTGCTTGATTTTAGTATGATCATGACGTACTGGAAATCGAGTCGTTACAATGAAGCTCTTATTTTATTTATAGAGTCGTTGGGGAGGAATTAACTTAAAAAGTTTATATTCCACTCACCATTTTGAAGGACAATGTCGCGAACTTTAGCTTCCATCATATCTTTTCTGAGCTTAGTTGTAATCTTTAAAATAAGCTTGTCTTCACCTTTGACCCACCAATCACTCCAAAAATTTGTTTTGCGCCCACCCCAATATCACAACCAATATATTCTTTTATACTTTTCCATACTTCAACTAATTGTTTCCAGAAGGGAGAATCCAAGGGGTGAGAGATAATATTAGACACTAAATCTTGCCCCCTGCCATACTTAGCATATACCACATTGGGCCACAAAGAATTTGGCTCTGTCAAAATTTTCCAAGAAGTTTTCATAAGGAAACGTTTATTCATAAGATTGAGCTTACGAATCCCTAAGCCCCACTAAACTTTTGGTTTGCACATTCTCTCCCAGCTAACAACGTACAGTTATCTGTTGTTATTCTTCTCTTCCCAAATAAAGCTTCTTTGGAGTTTCTCTTTTTCATTACAAATTTGAATCAGAATCTTTGTGTGAGCTATATCAAAATTGAGACAAGGGTTAATGACTGGTTGGACTAAAGTAATTCTCCTAGCCATAGATAAGCATCTTGCTTTTCATCCCTCAAGTTTCCCTAACAAGGGACTTCCTTGAAGTTGCACACACTATTTGTTGTACTTCTCTCTGCTATTGTAACATTTTTAGAGTAAAGTATAGATGTTTTGGCCATATTTATTTGTAAACCCGAGGCTTTACCAAACACACTAAGAGTGCTTAAAAACATTTCCATTTGCTCTCGTGAAGCTTCGGCAAAAATCAAGGTCATAAACAAAGAGCATGTGCGAGATCAAAGGTCCATCTCTTCCAGCTCATATCGGTTTCCATCACGCTTCGATAGTTCTATCTTCAATAATGTGAAATAGTTTTTCGATAGCAATTACGAAGAGATACGGAGACAAAGGGTCACCTTGCCTAATGCCACAAGTAGGGGTAAAGGCATCTGTTTTGCACTTGTTGCAAAGGATTTCGTAAGAGACATATATGATACAGTTCATTATAATCTCCACGATCTTCTTACTTACACAGTTATCCCGATTTCTTCCAAAGTCACCTTAATAAAACTCCAATTTGATTTATCAAATACTTTTTTGAAGTCAATTTTGATGTCCATGAATTTTTTTCTTCCTTTCATCTTCCTCATATCATGTGTCATTTCTTTTGCAATGATTATGTTATCATATATAATATGACTTGAGAAAAAGCTAGACTGACAAAGAAAAATTTTATCATTTAGAAGGGGTTTCAACTTTTCCATCAGAATCTTTGTAAGGGTTTTATACACCACATTGCACAAAGATATTGGATGGAATTGATTTATAAATTCTGGTTGATTATTTTTAGGTATCAGTGCTAGGAGAGTCTAATTTACACATGCAATTTCACGCGGGTTATTTGATGACAAGTCATCTTATGCTAGTTGTACTAGCATTTGTACTTGCTTTTATTAGGTTTTATGCACTTTCTTGCACAATAAGTAAGTGGTTGGAGTAGAATTTCATGATTATTTTGATTCAATCAAACATCATTTGTTTTATACAAAATCATGAGATTTATGCAAGAATTAAGTGATTATTATGAATGATGCAAATTCTTATGATTTTTAGTGAGACTTTGATTGCCTTTTTGATTGAATCCAGGTGAGAAAATGAAGAGAAAGAGAAGCACTGCGGAATAACATCGCGTTCGAACAAAAAACGCCACGCTCAGTAGCGACGCGAACGCATACGGGACACTTACGCATCAGGGGCAATTTTCGAAGACCCACGCGTACGTGTACATGACGCGTACACGTGGGAGTGGTTGGCGCTCATTTTCAAAAGAGAGCGCTATGTTCATTAAGCCAACGTTTTTGGGCATATTCAATTTTGGAAGTGAACTTTTGCAATCGACGCGCACGCGTGCATGATGCGCATGCGTCGATGGAGGATCTGGAAGGAAGCACGCTTACGCGTGGATGGTGCTGAAGCCTGGATTTGACATTTGGCTACCCGCGCGCACGCGCAGAGGACGCGCACGCGTGGGCAGCGTTTGTTAAGCAAACGTAGCGCTCATTAAGAGAACGCCATTAAAGACGCGTACGCGTGAAAGTGCCGTGCAAGCATGTTGGGAGCTGAAGTTGATAGTGACGCGCACGCGTACGTGACACGTACATGTCGATGAGCAACAACACAAGAGGACGCGCACGCGTGGTTGAATGAACGCTGCGCTCACTTTGAGAACGCAACGTTTCCCTGGAAGCTGCAATTCTGATCCACTTCATACAAGGCCAAAAAGCCCACTCCAAGTACTGGATGACAGAATTCAAAAGTGTATAAATAGAGAAGAATTTGATTTCATTGGGGATCTCTCTTTTAATTTCCTTTTAGAATTTTAGAATTCGAGATCAGATCTGAGTTTTCTTTTCTGTTTGTTTTCTTTCTTCTGCAACTTCTTCTTTTCTGTTTTGGGTCTTGGAACTTGGATTGAAGAATTCTTCTGAATTTCTTCATCTTGAAGTCATCTTTTACTTTTCCTTTTTATAATTCTAAGAATTAGAGATCTGATCTTAGTTTTCTTTCTGTTTTTCTTCCTTTTGCAATTTCTTCTTTTCTGTTTTGATAAGAGAGCAATTTAGATTTTAGTTTCCTTTCTGTTTTGATTCTTCTGCAATTCTCTATTTCTATTTTGGTATTAAAATCCTGCTTAATCAATTTTCCTAAATTTCTTCATCTGAGAGTTCTCTGATTTACTGCAATTTACTTTTTCCATTTCTGTTTTTATTCCCAACACCCAAATCCCTTTATTCTTCATGTAATTTAAGTTTCCTGGAAATTTAGATTCAGCAATTTAAATTATTTGTACTTTAAGTTTCAGTTATTTACCTTTCTTGCCATTTAAGTTTCAGCTCTTTTAATTTCTTGCACTCTAAGTTTTAGGCATTTAATCTTCTTGCAATTTATTTTTCTGTCAATTTTTATTCTGCACTTTAATTTCCTTGCAATTTCACTTCTGTTAATCAAGTTTCACCCCAAATCATCAAATATTCGCTTAACTAAATTCATCACCATACTAAAGTTGCTCAACCCATCAATCCCTGTGGGATCGACCTCACTTCTGTGAGTTTTACGACTTGATGCGACCTGGTACACTTGTCGGTGAGTTTGTGTGGAATCGATTTTCCCTCATCAAATTTTTGGAGCCGTTGCCGGGGATTGATCTAGATTGACAATGATTAAGTAGGTGATAATCTAGATTAAGCATTTTTTGTTGTTTTTGTTTTATTTAGCATACTAACTGTTTGAGATTTTGTTTAAGCTAACCTTGATCACACTCTAGCAGTAGAGTGTTTTGCTTTTAGTTTTCTCGTTTTGTTTGTGTTGCATGCCAGGAGGAAGAAGAGGTGCATCTACCTCTTTTGATTCTGAGCCAGAGAGGACATATTTGAGATTGAGAAGAGAAGCAAGAGGAAAGGGTGTTATTGGAGAAGAAGAAACAGAAGAGGAGGACCAAGAAATGGAGGGTAACCTCCCTAATCCACCAGAGGAAGTGGCTAACAACAATGGGCCACCTCAAAGGAGAGTTCTAGCCTCTTACACCTTTCCCAATCCAAGGCACTGTGGGAGTAGCATACTCACTCCCAATGTTCATGCAAACAACTTTGAGTTGAAGCCCCAACTTATCACTTTGGTGCAAAACAACTGTTCCTATGGAGGAGGTCCACTTGAAAATCCAAACCAGCACTTATCCATCTTCTTAAGGATTTCTGAAACTGTCAAAATAAATGGTGTGCATCCAGACATCTATAAGCTGCTGCTATTTCCATTCTCCTTGAGAAACAAGGCATCTCAATGGCTAGAGACATTCCCCAAGGAGAGCATCAACAATTGGGAAGATCTAGTGAGCAAATTCCTAGCCAAATTCTATCCACCTCAAAGGATCATCAGATTGAAGACAGAGGTACAACCATTCACTCAAATGGATGGAGAGTCACTGTATGATGCCTGTGAGAGATACAAGGCCTTAATCAAAAAGTGTCCACCAGAGATGTTTAGTGAATGGGATAGACTTCAAAACTTCTATGAAGGATTGACACTGAAAGCTCAAGAGGCTCTTGATTATGTTTGTGATTTCGCAGACATAGAGGCTGAGGTGCTTGAAGAGGGAGTGAACAACAATGCTCAACCTACAAGAAGGGTGTTGGCCTCTTACACTATCCCTAATCCCAGACACTATGGAAGTAGCATCCTCACCCCAAATTTTCATGCAAATGATTTCGAGTTGAAGCCTCAACTAATCACTTTGGTGCAGAACAATTGTGCTTATGGAGGTGGCCTTCTCGAAGACCCCGACCAACATTTGTTTATTTTCTTAAGGATTTGTGAAACTGTCAAGACAAATGGGGTACATCCTGACATCTACAAATTACTTCTGTTCCCATTTTCTTTGAGGGGCAATGTTGCTCAATGGCTGGAAACCTTTCCCAAAGAGAGCATCAATAATTCGGATGATTTGGTGAGCAAATTCCTAGCCAAGTTTTACCCACCACAGAGGATCATCAAGCTGAAAACAGAGGTGCAAACATTCATTCAAATGGATGGAGAGTCACTGTATGATGCCTAGGAGAGATACAAAGCCTTAATCAGGAAGTGTCCCCCAGAAATGTTTAGTGAATGGGATAGACTCCAAAACTTCTATGAAGGATTGACAATGAGAGGTCAAGAGGCCCTTGACTATTCAGTAGGAGGTTCAGTGCAACTCATGAAGACAGCTGAAGAAGCCCAGAATCTCATATACACTGTGACCAATAATCAATACTTCTATGCTCATAAGAGAAAATGCCAACCAGTTCAAAAGAAGGGTGTGTTGGAGCTAGAAGGAGTAGACACCATCTTAGCACAGAACAAGCTGATGCACCAATAAATGCAGCAACAAATAGAGTTGATGACAAAGAGAATTGATGGACTCCAAGTGGCTGCAGTGAACACATCAAGCCAACCTTCAATTGGATGGAGCCAAAGTGAAGAAACCTTTGAGAAAAGCAACTATGAGCAGCAACTAGAACAAGTCCAATATATGCATAACACCTCAAGCTCTTCTCAAAATGAATTTCATGGAGATACATACAATTCATCATGGAGGAATCATCCCAATTTGAGGTGGGGTGATAATCAGAATTCATGGCAAAAGAATCACAATTCCAATAACTCCCGCAACACAAACAACCAAAGTCATTCATCCAATAATACTAACCAATTCAAAAACTCACAAAACACATATCACCAACCCCATAACAACTCACAAAACCACCAGAATAACTTTTTCACACCCACATTCTATCCACAAAATACCCCTGCAAATAATTCAAATAACTTCCAGCAACAACCATCTTATTTCACACAACCTCAACCAAATCCAGACTCTCAAAGAATCTCTAGTCTAGAGATAATGATGGAGAAACTCATAAAAAATCAAGAGATGACAAGACAAGATTAGGAAGCTGCAAGGAAAGATCAAGCCCTGGCATTCAAAAACTAAGAGGCCTCAATCAGAAACCTTGAAAGACACATGGGGCAAATGGCTAAACAAATTTCAGAAATAGGTGAGAAGAGAGCAAATGCCTTCCCTAGTGACACTGAAAGCAACCCAAGAGACACAAAAAAAAGCCATCAAATGGGAAGAGTGCAAAGCAATCACTTTGAGAAGTGGAAAGAAGGTGGAGAAAGAAGCCATTACTCAAGAAGAGCGCAACGAAGAAGGCTCAAAAGAAAAAGTGAAGGAGCAAAAGCAGGAGAAAGAAACTCCCACACAGAACGATAAGTCAACCAAGAAGGAGGCAGTGAAAGCATACCAACCAATGCTACCATATCCTCAAAGGTTCAAGGGAGAAAACAAAGAGAAGCAATACTCCAAATTCTTGGAGATATTCAAGACACTGCACATCAACATCTCTTTCATAGAAGCACTTGAACAGATGCCACTATATGCTAAGTTCATGAAGGAATTGTTGACAAAGAAAAGATTCTTGAAAGAAGGACAAATGGTGGTGATGACCAGGGAGTGTAGTGCCATCATCCGGAGAGAATTGCCAAGGAAGAGGAAGGACCCAGGGAGCTTTCATATCCCCTGCACCATAGGCAACATGATAATTGAGAGAGTATTTTGTGACCTTGGTGCAAGCATCAATCTGATGCCTCTATCCTTGATGAAGAAGCTTCAAATTCATGAATTGAAATCCACACAAATAGCCCTCCAAATGACAGACAAATCCATTAAGCAAGCACTTGGAGTTGTGGAGAATGTATTGGTAAAGGTGGAAAAATTTTTCCTCCCAGTTGACTTTGTCATTCTAGACATAGAGGAAGATCATAACACTCTCATCATTCTAGGGAGACCTTTCCTAGCTACAGGCAGAGCATTAATAGATGTTGAGAAGGGAGAATTAATGCTGAGAGTGCACAAAGAGCATATAGTATTTCATGTCTTCAAGAGTTTGTAAGATCCCAATCAAGAAGAAGAGTGTAAGAAGATTGATCTGAGAGATCCAAACTTGGAAGAGGCACCTGATGAGTCACTCTTAATGCACTCAAACTCATGCTGGAAAGAAAAAGAAGAGGTAGAAGTGCTGCAACAAGCTCAAGGAGTTGAGAAGGAACCACAACCAAAACCTCCATATGAGATCCTCAGCAAGAACTTTTCAAAAATTGAGACTCCAAAACATGGACCACCTCTTGGAAAAGAAAAGAATTCTAAGAAGAAAGTGCCAAGAGGGTGGAGAAATAAGAAAATTCCCACTGAAGGCTTCACACCAGGGGATAAAGTGATGCTAGCTTACCAACCAATGGAAACATCCACACATTTCTCTGGATACTACACAGTGAATAAGATCCTCTCACTTAAACATATGGAAATTATCAAGAATGATACTGGAGGAAAGTTTACAGTGAGAGGGGAAGGGTTGAGGCATTATGTTCATCACCCTTCCTAATGAGGGAGAACCATCAAGCTAGTGACGATAAAAGAGCGCTTGTTGGGAGCCAACCCAACCGGAGGTAACTCTCTTCCTTCACTGTTTCAAATAAGAAAGTTAAGCATATTTATCTGTATTACAAGGAGCTAAGTTTAGTGTTGCACACCAAAGTAATTCAAGGGTGGATGTTGGATGCTAAGTTTGGTGTTCCACCAAAGATTTTAGAATACATTGCACCCTCAGCATGACTAGTTATCAGCTCCAAACAATCAGAGAAACTACTTAACAATTGTCTAGTTTTTAGTTCATAGTCTGTTCTCTAGTTCATAGCTTGTTTTTCTAGTTTATAATATGTTTTCTCAATCAAAGCACATGAGGTTTTCTGCATATGTACAAATTGCTGCATAAAGTAAGGAACTAAGTTTGGTGTTCACACACCAATCTAAGTTCAGAAGTCTATAAACATACATGCATGCTAACCATTTTTTTAAGTGCTTGGGGAACAAGCAACTTCTAATACCATTGCAGAAAATCATCCAATTTTTCTTTGGAAGGATTAAACATCATCAACCAAAGAGATTGTATTGTTAAGTGAGTAAAGCAAGTAAACTCCAAAAGGTTGTATTGTTAAGTGATTGTTTTATATTAGACACTACTATGATTGGAAGTGATATTGTACCCCTGTCTGTTTGCCTAGTATAGCTTCTCCGTAATTCAATAACTGAGATGCTTGATAGTTCACAACACTATACTCTTGAAAATTTGCTTGCACTCAATATTTCAAAAAGGAATCAAAGGACAGTTCTTTGAAATGAAGGATTGAGGAATTAAAAAGTTTTGAGGCAAGCAAAAGATTAAGAGAAGTGGTGGTTCTAGTTGTATGATTGTGTATTGAGGTTGCATGTTTATGAAAACTTGCATGGGAGCTCATAGGTAGGATATAGAGTTCAAAGAAGTAGTGTGGAGATTCTCAAATATTTATTAATCCAAGAAGCAGCAACGAAAGAAAACAAAACAAACAGAAAAACAAAAGAACATGGCAAAAGGCTCTGAGCATCAATTACTAGGAGAAAAAAAAAAGAAAAGAAAGAAATAAGAACTCAAAGAGCTACTGTCCTAGTTAAATGCTTGTGGTAGAATTGTGTCAAAGAGAGAGGCTTGAGCAAGTAAATCCTAAGGGGTGTTTCAACACCTAATACCTTAAAACTAACTGGTTTAGGAGTATTGATTGAAAGCTTATTTAAAGAGCCGCTTTGAGACATGACACTTAGAGTTAATGCCAAAACATAGAAACCATAAGCTGCTTCAAGGTGATTACCTATAGAGAGATCTCCATGATATTATTTGGATGAAAATCCTAAGATCTAAGACTTCCAAGATGTGGGGACTAGTAAGCACTGAAGCCCTTGCATGAGCATATAATTTAGAGTTCACCCCACTGTCACTTAATCACTTCACTCACAGGGCATTACAAGTTATTCTTCAATCCATTCCAATTGAAAGAACCTTTGTGCATAATTCTTTTCTTGCTTGGGGACAAGAAAGGTTTAAGTTCGGTGTTGTGATGACAAGTCATCTTATGCTAGTTTTACTAGCATTTGTACTTGCTTTTATTAGGTTTTATGCACTTTCTTGCACAATAAGTAAGTGGTTGGAGTAGAATTTCATGATTATTTTGATTCAATCAAACATCATTTATTTTATACAAAATCATGAGATTTATGCAAGAATTAAGTGATTATTATGAATGATGCAAATTCTTATGATTTTTGGTGAGACTTTGATTGCCTTTTTGATTGAATCCAGGTGAGAAAATGAAGAGAAAGAGAAGCATTGCAGAATAACGTTGCATTTGAACAAAAACGCCACGCTCATAAGTGACGCGCACGCATACGAGACGCTTACATGTCAGGCGCAATTTTTGAAGACCCACGCGTACGCGTACATGACGCGTACGCATGGGAGTGGTTGGCGCTCGTTTTCAAAAGAGAGTGCTATGTTCATTAAGCCAGCGTTTTTGGGTAAATTCAATTTTGGAAGTGAACTTTTGCAATCGACGCGCACGCGTGCATGATGCACACACGTCGATGGAGGATCTGGAAGAAAGCACGCTTACGCGTGGATGGCGCTGAAGCCTGGATTTCACACTTGGCTACCCACGCGCACGTGCAGAGGACGCGCACGCGTGGGCAGCATTTGTTAAGCAAACGTAGCGCTTATTAGGAGAACGCCATTAAAGACGCGTACGCGTGAAAGTGCCGCGCAAGCATGTTAGGAGATGAAGTTGATAGTGACGCACACACGTACGTGACGCGTACGCATCGATGAGCAACAACGCAAGAGGACGCGCACGCGCAGGGGACGCACACGCGTGGTTGAATGAACGCTGCGCTCACTTTGAGAATGCAACATTTCCCTGGAAGCTGCACTTCTGATCCACTTCATACAAGGCCAAAGAGCCCACTCCAAGTACTGGATGACAAAATTCGAAAGTGTATAAATAGAGAAGAATTTGATTTCATTGGGGAGCTCTCTTTTAATTTCCTTTTAGAATTTTAGAATTGGAGATCAGATCTGAGTTTTCTTTTCTGTTTGTTTTCTTTCTTCTGCAGCTTCTTCTTTTTTGTTTTGGGTCTGGGAACTTGGATTGAAGAATTCTTCTGAATTTCTTCATCTTGAAGTCATCTTTTACTTTTCCTTTTTATAATTCTAAGAATTAGAGATCTGATCTTCATTTTTTTTCTGTTTTTCTTTCTTCTGTAATTTCTTCTTTTCTGTTTTGATAAGAGAGCAATTTAGATTTTAGTTTCCTTTCTGTTTTGATTCTTTTGCACTTCTCCATTTCTGTTTTGGTATTAAAATTCTGCTTAATCAATTTTCCTAAATTTCTTTATCTGAGAGTTCTCTGATTTACTGCAATTTACTTTTTCCAGTTCTGTTTTTATTCCCAACACCCAAATCCCTTTATTCTTCATGCAATTTAAGTTTCCTGGCAATTTAGATTCAGCAATTTAAATTACTTGCTCTTTAAGTTTCAATTATTTACCTTTCTTGCCATTTAAGTTTCAGCTCTTTTAATTTCTTGCACTCTAAGTTTCAGCCATTTAATCTTCTTGCAATTTATTTTTCTGTCAATTTTCATTCCGCACTTTAATTTCATTGCAATTTCACTTCTATTAATCAAATTTCACCCCAAATCATCAAATATTCACTTAACTAAATTCATTACCATACTAAAGTTGCTCAATCTATCAATCCCTGTGGGATCGACCTCACTTCTGTGAGTTTTACGACTTGATGCGACCCGATATACTTACTGGTGAGTTTGTGTGGAATCGATTTTCCCTCATCATTATTCCATAGGAAAATACAGAAGCATAACTATTAAAAAAGTGAAGTTTCTGCTCTTACTACTAACTGAGCCTAGTATAGCCCAAAAAGATTCTCAATGATAAAATTGACTTCAGCTCAACATCCGATGATCCGAGGCCTAATATTTTTGCATTACATACACTGCCCATACACCCATTAACACACACAAAAAAAATAGATTATTTGAATACTGGTGCAGCTTTATTTTTTATTTTTTTTAAGGTGGACAAATCTACCATCTGATCCAGGCCAATTGAAGCCCAACACTTGAAGGCAAACTAGACATTTGTTTAGGGTTAGATTGATTAAACTACTAATTCAGAATTATAACAAAAGAGAAAAAAATCTTGGCATAATGGAACTTGAACAACTTAGATGGTAAGAAGACGTAATGTTCTGGTGCTTAGAGTAGGGAGCTTTGTGACTGAACACAAAAAAAAGATAGTAAGGAGATAAATTCCATATATTTTTCTATAAATAATATCCTTAGATATTAGTTATCTGTTATTCACACTTGTTCCATCAATCATTTATGTACCAAAATTTTTACCGTTACATCGTGTCTCAGGATTTACATGGAACAAATTTTCAGCTTAAAATCCCGATGTATCACCAAGTATCCACCATTTGGAATATGTTCTTTTGAAGGGAAAAAACATATTGCAACTAGAGAATTTTTTGTTTATATTTTTTCAATGTTAAAATTTCTTTTTACTAGCACTTGAATGATGTTCAGATAGAATACCTAAGCACATGATTTGTTTGAGTTGAGAATCTAGGAAGAAATTTTGAGACAACAATATCAGATCTGCCGACTTCAAGGATTGACAGGAGGGGCTACCTATGAAGGATTCTGACACTCAAGTCAAAAGAGTCTTTGAGATAATGTGCTAGGATTTTGAGAGTGTGAATCATACTTTGGAGAGTTGCTAGGCTCTCTTGTTTGTACCATTTGACTCGTATAGGAAGTTCTGAATTCGGGGTTATCTTGTGTTACCATTTGACTTGTATGGTGGTCCCGTGTCTATTTAATTTTTATTTGATAGTTGCTCTTACACTTTGTTTAAATAGATGATGGAAAATAAAAAGGAAGAAAATAAGAGGCAAAAAAACGAGAAAAAGAAAATAGAAGAAAGTTAATTTTTTATGTGTTATTTGGATAAAGAGAAAATGGATGAAAAGAAAATAGAGAGAATTTTTTTTTATTTGAATAGAATAAAATTATATTAAAACTCTTATCTACATTATATGTAAATTAAAACCATTCTGATGTGAGATATGGTGTATTTAGTGATTGTATCTGCCTTATGTATTATTTGATTGACTCGAATGATTATGGATGTTTGTTTGGCTGAATTGTTGTGCGGCTTTGTGAAATGTAATGTTTTGAAGTGATTCTTTAAAGATTTGAAATCTGAGTTTAATCCATTGAAGATTGATTTGATTTGAGTCAATTGTTTGATGATGTGAAAAGTCGAATGCACTTTTGAATTCAGCTTGGTTTACTTTAATTGACTTGATCTTGGACAAATGATTTGTTACTGAACCGTTTCTTTAAAGCTTTGGAAATGAGTTAAATCGGTTGATATTGAGTTGACTTTCGAATGGTTTTCTTGAGATATGCCACTGAGGCGACTGTTGGATTTAGCTTGCTTTGAATTGATTTCTGGTTTTGAGCTGTTGAAAAGGAATGAGAAACGATTTAGTTGGGACCCGAACCGGGTGGCAAAAGTCCAAGTTTTAGGGGATGTGCTGCCGAAATTTCTACAAAATCCTAGTCTTGTTTAAAAAGTTATTTAAAAAGGATTGGATTTGAGAAGTTGTATTATTTGATTTATTAAGAGAATATTTATATTTTCAAGCTTAATTTATTTAGTGAACTTTATGCCTTGAGTTTGACTTATTTAGAAATGAACTATTTTTACCGTTTGAATCACTGAAGGAAAGAATGATGCTCTAATATTGATTTCAATATAAAAAGGAGCTTTTAGTGGTTTCAAAGGAATCTAGAATTTTGATTGAGTAATTAAGTTTGAGGCATTTTGAAAGAGTTAGAAAAATAGATTCCAAAAAGAAATCTGAAAGTGGTTTGATTCAAATGAACCGGTTCCTTTTCAAATGAGTTGATTTTTGGACCAGGTTGGAACTTGTGATTTTGTATGGTCGGTTTCATAATAAATTCAGTTTTATTTACTTGAACCGAGAATCCATGATTTTAAGAGTTTCAATGAATTTTAAGGAATTGATATAGGTTGACCTTCCCTAAAGACTTGGGACTCTGCCGACAAACTTTTGTTATAAAATCCCATTGTTGTATGGGTGATTTTGAATACTTTGAAATAAATTCCTTAACTTGCCATGGTTTTGGAAGTTTTGAAAAGAGAATACCGAGAGTGGCTTTGTTTTAAAAAGGGAACTCACTTGAGTAAGTTTGGCTTATGAGCCTGAGATGATTTGAGAAACGAGATTTCTAAAGCCAAGGCTGAAAAGAGTTGAAACTTGATTTCAAAGTGAAGCGATTTGAGAAAAAGTGATTTATGGCTTAAATGCCGGTTTTATGAATTTGATGATGTTGGATGGTGGAAGTGCTGTTTTGTTATGGGCCGGAATGGCTGTGTATGATTATGAATATTGGCTGGTTTTGGATTGAACCATGAGCCGAAATGGCTATGTATGATATTGATTTATGCCTGATTGCCAAATGAGTTATGGCCCGTATGGCTGACTATGAATTATGAATTTAAGCCGGATGGCTGAGATGGATGTTGATCCATGGCTGGGACTGAATGAATATATGCTTGAGGTACCTGGGTAGTTGCAAGGGTTGTGGTTCGTCCCACTTGCTCCAGGTTAGAGACTGTGACGCTTGGGTAGTAGCGGTAGTAGTGGTGATTCCACTCGCTCCAGGTTGAGCTTTTAAACACCCGCCTGGGTAGTAGCCGCAGTAGTGGTTATTCCACTGGCTCTGGGTCGAGCGGGTAGTAGCAATGGGGTTATAGCTCAAACCTACTTGCTCCGTGATGGGTGTTTCTGTCCATGGTTAGCTACCAGGACGTGTCGGGTTGGCTATATAACCGACAGATGATATCATCAGCCACTAGGGACAGGCATGCATTATATGCATTTATGTGACATTGTTTGGGTGTGCATATTATACTTGGTTTGCCTATGTGATTAATTGCTAACCGTTCTACTTGTAATAACTGTTTGTTTGTGCTTGCATCTTCCTATTTGTGTTTGCTACTGGGACTCTGTTGGACTGTGGTGATTAGTTGTTGTTGGATTGTTTGGGCCTAGGGCCGTGGTTGGAATAAGATGAACTGATGGTTGATTTCGGTTTTGTGTTTCTGGTTTGGAATAAAATATGAAAGGATATTTTGGTTCCGCATAGATAAACCGTTTTGAAAGGCTTTTTGAGTTTTTGAAAATTGAACGGTTCTTCTTTCAGAAAAGATTTCCGACTTTACTTTTATTGTAAACCGTTGTTTTTGAAAAGAGGCATAAGACGGTTATTAATCACTGGTGCGGTTATCTTCACGTATCGTATTACAGTAAATCCCAAAAACCCTCTACTGAGAACCTTTTCGAGGATGATGTTCTCACCCCCCCTACATTTTTCCCCTTTCAGGACATGGGCGCAGAAGTTACGAAGATTTTATTTAGTTGTTGTTGAGATGCTCTGTCTTGTTTTAGTTATGGTTTATTGAACCCTCGCCATTATCTTGATATATTCTGTAAGAGGGATAGGAATTGTATTGGTTAATGCTTATAAAGTTATTTATATATGTATATATATATATATATATATATGGATGTACATTATCGAACGAATGTATTTTTGGGAGCGGTATTACGGTTTAAAGTTTTAAACAGGCTCATATTTTAGTATTAAATAGTATAAGTGTCGTCGTAATGTCCCAGCTATCAGAGTGGCGCAGCCGGAAGCGTCGAGCTTTGGTAGTTAGGGTGTTACACTAGGTCGTCCAAGTAATACCTGAGGTGAGTTAGGGTCAATCCCACGGAGATTGTTAGCTTGGATCAAATAGTGGTTATCTTGTAAATCATAGTCAAGCGGATATAAGAGAATTTTGTTGTTGAAAGCGCATAAAAGTAAAATAAAGATAACGTTACTCGGTGGTTGAGAATTCAATGATAAAAAGATGGTTAAGGCTTCGGAGATGCTTTGTTCTTCTGGATCAATCTTTTTTTACTGTCTATTTCCTACTGTGACTGATTTCTTCCATGGCAGGGTGTATGTGATCAACATCGGTTGAGAGGCCACCAATCTTCCTCTAGGCAGAACGCCAAGTTTAGTGATCCTACTCAAAATGCCACAGACAAGGTCGAATCTTTCGGATTAGAGAATGTTGGGCCCTTGATTCTAGCCTTTACTACAAAGACCCTAATCTCCCCATACCTTAGCTGAACTGATGTCTCGAGATGTCCCCAACGAAGCCGTGCATTAACCGTCTAAGAGATATATAATCAAGCTTGTGGTTCAGCAATCTCCGGTGAAAGACTCACACTGAACCCATATAGAATGGAGATAACTTGTGATGGTTTGTCTCATTCATAGGGTTGAAGAACGAAGATATATCTTAAAATAGAATCAAACACGAATTGAAATAAAACAGTAGTGCTTTTATTAATACATGAAACTCAGAAGAGCTCCTAACCTTAACCTTGGAGGTTTAGTGGCTCATACTGTACAAAAGAACTCGATAATATGAAATAATGTTCAAAGGTGGTCGAAGATCATAAACAAGGGTGATCTTCTCCTATATATACTAATCTAATAACTAAGGATTACAGAAATATGATAAGCTTAGGCTTGTAGTGCAAAAATCTACTTCCGGGGCCCATTTGGTGAGTGTTTGGGATGAGCCAATGGTGTCTCCACGTGCTAGTAAGCTCCTTGGGCGTTGAACGCCCACTTTGGACTCCCCTTTGGGCATTGAACACTAGCTGCTCCCTCTTGGGAATCCAATGCCAGGAAGGGGGTAGATGGCTAGTGTTGAATGCCAGTTTTTGGGCCTTCATCTTCAAAGACGAGTATAAACTATTATATATATCTGGAAAGCCCTAGATGTCAGCTTTCCATCACCATTGATAACGCTCCATTTGGACTTCTGTAGCTCCAGAAATGCTTACTTGAATGCACGGAGGTCAGATCCTGACAGCATTTGCTACGCTTTCCTTGCCTCTGAATCAGACTTTGTCATAACTCTCAGATTTCAGCCAGAAAATACCTGAAATTACCATAAAACCAACTCATAGTAGAATCCGAAAATGTGAATTTTACACTAAAACCTATGAAAATATAAAAAAACTTAAATAAAACATAACAAAAACTATATGAAAAT
Source organism: Arachis ipaensis (assembly GCF_000816755.2). NCBI lineage: Eukaryota > Viridiplantae > Streptophyta > Magnoliopsida > Fabales > Fabaceae > Arachis > Arachis ipaensis. Next base: position 55,076,825 of record NC_029786.2, on the reverse strand, counting down.
GATGTCAAAAAGCGTATAAAATATCTGCTCATCACAACACCAAACTTAAACTATTGCTTGTCCCCAAGCAACTAAAAGAACAGTGGGATAAAAAGAAGAGTAAGATATAATAAATCTTAGAGTTTTCAATGAAGTTCAGTTTCAATTAGATGAGCGGGACTTAGTAGCTTTTTGCCTCTAAATAGTTTTGGCCTCTCACTATCCATTGAAGCTCAGAAGTGTTGGCATCCTTAGGAACTTAGAATCCAGATGATATTATTGACTCTCCTAGTTTAGTTTTTTTTTATTCTTAAACACAGCTTTTAGAGTCTTGGCCGTGGCCCTAAGCACTTTGTTTTCCAATATTACCACCGAATACATAAATGCCACAGACACTTAACTGGGTGAACCCTTTCGGATTGTGATTCAGCTTTGTTAGAATCCCCAGATAGAGGTGTCCAGAGTTCTTAAGCACACTCTTTTTGCTTTGGATCACAACTTTAACTGCTCAGTCTCAATCTTTTTACTTGATACCTTCACACCACAAGCATATAGTTAGGGACACTGTTCTTTTAGAGCGCTTAGGCCAAGATTTTGTTTCTTTTAGGCCCTCCTAACCATTGATGCTCAAAGCCTTGGACCCATGCTCTTGCCTTTTGGTTTTAAGAGCTACTGGCTTTTTCTATTGCTTTTTTGTTATTGCAACATGCTTTTTCTTTTTCTTTTGGCTGTTTTTTCTTGCTTCAAGAATCAATTTTAGGGTTTTTCAGATTACCAATAATACTTCTCCTTTTTCATTATTCTTTCAAGAGCCAACATTCTTAACTCCAATTTCAAATATGCACTGTTCATTCATACATTCAGAAAACAAAAGCAATGCCACCACATCAAGATAATTGAACTATTCTTAAGATAAAACTTGAAATTCATGCATCTTAATTTTCTTTTTCAGATAAACTTTTCTTTTAAGTAAGGTGGGAGATATATGGAACATTTTATAACTTTAAGACATAGATAGAAATGATCATGCAATAAGAACACGAGAACAAACAACAAAACATAATGGAAAATAGAAAAATGACATAAAAGCAAGGAGTGATGGAATGGGACCACCTTAGTGATGGCGGCTACCACTTCCTCTAGAGAATCCAATAGAGTGCTTGATGTCTTCAATGTCACGCCCTTGTCTCTGTTGTTCTTCCCTCATAACTCTTTGATCTTCTCTAATTTTATCGAGGATGGTGAAATGCTCTTGATGCTCCATCCTCAGCTGATTCATGTTAGAGATTAATTCTCCAATAGAAGTATGCCATTAATCCCAATAGCTTTAAGGAGGAAAATACATCCCTTGAGGCATCTCAGGGATCTCATGTTGAGGCGGCTCCACATGTTCATGTTGTGGTTCATGTTCTGGCTCTCTGGTATGCTCCATCCTTCTTTTATTGATGGACTTGTCTTCCTCAATTGAAATGTCACCTTCTATGACAATTCTAGCTGAATTACATAGGTGACAGATAAAATGAGGGAAAGCTAACCTTGCTTGGGTGGAGGGCTTGTATGCCACTTTGTACAACTCTTGGGGTATCACCTTATGTACTTCCACCTTATTTCCGAGCATGATGCAATGGATCATGATGGCTCGGTCTATGGTCACCTCAGACCGGTTGCTAGTAGGGATGATTGAGCGTTGGATAAATTCCAACTATCATCTAGCTATGGGCTTGAGGTCAAACCTTCTTAGTTGGATAGGCTTGCCTTGGGAATCCCTTTTTCACTGTGCTGCTTCTACACAGATGTCTGAGAGCACTTGATCTAGCCTCTGATCAAAATTGATTCTTCTAGTGTAAGGATGTGAGTCTCCTTACATCAAAGGAAAGTTGAACGCCAACCTCACACTTTTCGGACTAAAGTCCAAGATTCTCCCTCGGACCATGGTGCTCCAATTTTTAGGATATGGGTTCACACTAATGTCATAGTTTTTCGTGACCCATGCATTAGCATAGAACTCTTACACCATTAAGATCCCAACTTCTTGGATAGGATTTGTTAGGACTTTCCAACCTCTTCTCTGGATTTCATGTCGGATCTCCGGATACTCATTCTTCTTAAGCCTAAAAAGGACCTCAGGGATCACCTTTTTCTTTGTCACTATTTCATAGAAGTGGTCTTGATGGGCTTTGGTGATGAATCTCTCCATCTCCCAACATTCGGAGGTGGCGACTACGGCCTTTCCTTTCCTCTTTTTAGAGGGTTCTCTGGCCTTGGGTGCCATAAGTGGGAATGGAAAGTAAAAAGCAAGGCTTTTCCAACACCAAACTTAAAAGTTTTGCTCGTCCTCGAGCAAAAATAAACAAAAGAGAAGAATTGAGTAAAAGAAGAAAAAAATAGATAGAGATGGAGGGAGAAGAGCAATTCGGCCAAGTGAGGGCTAAAGGTGTATGAGTAGTGTGTGGGATAAGTGGTATGAGAGGGTATTTATAGGGAGGTTGTGGTTAGGGTTTCAAATGAATGGAGGGTAATATGGGTGGGAAAGTTTGAATTTTAGTGGATGAGGGTTGGTGGGAGTTATGATGGTTTTGGGAAAGAGGTATGGATGTGATTGATTGAGGGTTTAAAAGGAAGAATTTGTGGGGAAGTGTGAAAAGAAGAGAGAAGAAGGTGGGGTAGGTGAAGATGCTGTGGGACCCACTGGTCATGAGAAGCTAGGGAATTCAAATTCCCTGGCCCCTTATGGGTGTTGAACGTCCAGCTCATGCTCCATAGCTGGCAGTTCAATGCCAGCTTTCTGCTCTATTCAGGGTGTTGAACGCCCAGGAGGGACCTCCTTCCTGGCATTCAATGACAGGTCTTCTGCTTCTTTTGGGCGTTGAACGCCCATCCTCTACTCCTTGGCTGGCGTTCAACGCCAACTTTCTAGTCTTCTTGGGCATTGAATACCCATCAGGGACACCCTGTGTGGCGTTCAACGCCAGTTTGGATGCTTCTGGTGGGTGTTGAACGCCCACTCTGCCTTCATTATCTGGTGTTCAATGCCAGCAAGATACTTATTCCAGAATGTTCTGTTTCCATCTCTGAACCTTTCTGTCTCTGTTCTGACTAATGCACGTGATCATGAACCTAAAGAAACAACTAGAGAAAAATAAACTCAAGGAATTAATCATGTAAAATAAACTTTAAAAGAAATAGAAATAACTAATTATGGTTGGGTTGTCTCCCAACAAGTGTTTCTTTAACGTCACTAGCTTGACGGTTAGCTCCTTATGGAGGTTGATATGGGCTCAGATGAACTTTCTTCCTGTCTTCTCATGGATGAGCTCCACATGCTCTAGAGACAGGATACAACTCACTGTATGTGGTATGACTGGTTTCTTGGTGAAGACAACTCTCATGCTAGGTGAGAGGCCTTCGATCAGTGGGAATTTTTTTGTCCCTCCAGCCTTTAGGTACTTTCTTCTTAGTACCTTCGTTCTTAGTGCTTGTTGATGGCTACCCAACGCCAAACTTAGAATTGGTGTCTGGGGGCTTAGTAAAGCTTTGCACTGAGAGAGATGGTTAGAATACTAAGTGTTGCACAATTATCTCTCTTTTCTCAGAAGGAGAGTTGGGGTGAGGCATCTCGAATAAAATGTGCTCCTCCCCTAGTTGTAAAATTAGTTCTCCCTTTACTACATCAATGATAACATTTGTAGTGGCTAGGAAAGGTCTACCAAGGATGATGGATTCATCCTCTTCCTCTCCAGTATCCAAGATTATGAAATCAGCAGGGATGTAAAGGTCCTTAACCTTTACTAAGACATCCTCCACTAGTCCATAGGCTTTTTTCATGGACTTGTTTGCTATCTCTAGTGAGATTCTTGTAGCTTGTACCTCAAAGATTCCCAACCTCTCCATTATAGAGCGTGGCATAAGGTTTATGCTTGACCCTAGGTCACACAGAGCCTTATCAAAGGTAATGGTGCCTATGGTACAGGAAATCAGGAAGCGTCCGGGATCCAGCAGCTTCTGAGGTAGTTTCTGCTGAACCAAGGCATTGAGTTCCTTGGTGAGCACTGGAGGTTCTTCCTCTAATGGCTCTGTGCCAAACAACTTGGCATTCAGCTTCAGTAAAAGGCCTAGGTATCGAGAAACTTGCTATTCCCTAGTTTTCTCTTCCTCATCAGAGGAGGAGTGCTCTTCAGATTTTATAAATTGCAACAAGGCATTCAATGGAACCTCTATTGGATCTTCATGAGCCTTAGTAGCTTTCAAATCTCCAACAGGGAAAGTTGTAGTGGGCGTTGAACGCCCAGTAAGGTCTTCCTTACTGGCGTTCAACGCCAGCTTTTGTGCCAGTTTGGGCGCTGAACGCCCAGTAAGGTCTTCCTTACTGGTGTTCAACGCCATTAAAGGTATAGCATTGGGCATTGAACGCCCAATAAGAACTTCCTTACTGGCGTTCAACACCAAGAATGACATATCATTGGGCATTGAACGCCCATTAGGGATCTCCTTACTGGCATTCAATGCCAGACTACTCCCTTCAGTTTCGGCCTCAGCTTCAGTAGTGATGGCCTTGCACTCTTCTCTTGGGTTTACTTCAGTGTTACTAGGAAGAGTGTTAGGAGGAGTGATGCGCAGAATCAAACTTTGCACAACTGAACCAGCAAGTGCACTGGGTCCTCCAAGTAATACCTAAGGTGAGTTAGGGTCGATCCCTTGGAGATTGTTGGCTTGGATCAAACAGTGATTATTTTGTAAATCTTAATCAGGCGGATAGAAAAGTTGTTTGATTGTTTAAGCACATAAAAGTAAATTAAAGATAACATTACTTAGTGGTTGTGAATTCAATAATAAGAAGAATGGTTAAGGCTTCAGAGATGCTTTGTTCTTCTGGATCAATCCTTTCTTACTGTCTATTCCAACTATGAATGATTTCTTCTATAGCAGGCTATATGTGATCAACGTTGGTTTGAGCAGCCGCCAATCTTCCTCTAGGCTGAACACCAAGTTTAGTGTGCATCCAGTCTGAATGAGGGTGAAGCTCCTGCACTTCATTCTCCTTGGTGATCTTACTCAAAATGCCACAGACAAGGTCGAATCTTCCGGATCAGAGAATGTTGCGCCTTTGGTTCTAGCCTTTACCACAAAGACCCAAATCTCCCCATACCTCGACTGAACTAATGTCGCGAGAAGTCCCCAACGAAGTCGTGGATTAGCTGTCTAAGAGACGTATTTTCAAGCTACTGGTTCATTGATATCCGATGATAGACGCTCGCTGAACCCATGTGGAATAAAGATAACCTTGTGGAGGTTTAACTCATTCATAAGGTTGAAGAACGAAGATACATCTTAGGAGAGAATCAGACAAGAATTGAGATAGAACAGTAGTACTTTTATTAATCCATAAAACTCCACAGAGCTCCTAACCTTAACCTAGGAGGTTTAGTGACTCATGCTGATAGAAAATACAATGAAACGTGTAACGTGGTGGAAGAAGATCGAATGTGTCTAACAAAAGGGTAATATTATCCTATATATACTAATCTAGTAGCAAAGGATTACAGAAATATGATAAACTAGTCTATTAGTGCAAAAATCCACTTCTTTGGCCCACTTGGTGAGTTTTTGGGCTAAGCTTTAGTATCTCCCACGTGCTAGGACTCCCTAGGGGCATTAAACGCTGGCTAGGAGCCCTCTTTTGGGCGTTGGACGCTGGCTACCCCCTTTTGGGCGTTCAACTCCAGGACTGTGGTAGGCAGCTGGCGTTGAATGCCAGTTTTGGGCCTTTATTTCTGAAGCATAGTATGAACTATTATATATTTATAGAAAGAGCTGAATGTTAGCTTTTCATAGCAGTTGAGAGCGTGCCATTTGGACTTTTGTAGCTCTAGAAAAGCTCCTTCGAGTGTACAGAGGTCAGATCCTGACAGCATCTGCAGTGCTTTCTCTGTCTCTAAATCAGACTTTTGCTCCAGCTCCCCAATTTCAGTCAGAAAATACCTGAAATTGCATAAAAACACACAAACTCAAACTAGAATCCAAAAATGTGAATTTTGCACTAAAACCTATGAAAACTTAATAAAACTTAAACAAAACATAATAAAAATAATATAAAAATGATGGCAAAAAGCGTATAAAATATCCGCTCAACAAGGAGTGATAAACCCCATTTTTAGCATGGTTTCATGACTTTCTCCTAATTTATGCTTAAGTGTAAAAACATGCTTTTTAGGCCTTTAAATTGCTAGTTTTAATTCGCCTTTGATTCTACTAGATACCTTGATGTGTTTTTATTGAATTCAGGTTGAAAAGGCTAGGAATGGACCAAAGGAGTGCAGAGAAAAGTATGCAAAGTGGAGAATCCATGGAAATTCAAGGATTTGGAGTGCATTCATTGACGCATACGCGTGACATGATGCGTACGCGTGAGAAGCAAAACGCCAAGCGACGAGTACACATGACCCATGCGTACTCGTCGCAGCTCGCTTGTGACCTCATTAAAGTGAAAACGCTAGGGTGATTTCTGAGCTTTTCAGGCCCAGATCCAACTAATTTCTATGGCTATTTCATGCAGAATTCAAGAGGGGTAAAAAGGGGAAGCACTTAGGGTAGTTTTCATCATACTTTAGTTAGTTTCTAGAGAGAGAAGCTCTCTCTTTTCTCTAGAATTAGGTTAGATGTAGATTAGGATTTCTTTAGATCTAGGTTTAATTCTTGCTTTGATTTACTTTTCCTTTACAATTTTTTGTTCCTTTACCTTTACTTCTCTAGTTTAGTATTTTACTCTTTGTATTTGTTTACTTTGTTGTTGATGCAGTCTTATCGCTTTTATTTTCTTTTAATGTAATTTATGTTTGATTTCTTTTATTGTTTAATTGCTTTATTATTATTGTTAATTCCTTGCAATTGGTAGTTGTAGATTTACATTTCTTGCAATTTTATCTTACTTTCCTTTTGTGCCTTCCAAGTGTTTAACAAAATGCTTGGAAGGATGCTAGAGTAGATTTTTGTGTTCTTGGCTTGGGATGGTTACTTATGTGAACTTGAGTTACTAATGTCCAAGTAATTGATGATTGGTGTCCATTGACTCTAGCTTCTACTAAGTTAATTAGTGAAGTGGCTAGGACTTATGGATTGGGATTAATGTAGCTCATTTGATTTTCCTTTACTTGTTAGAGGATGACTTAATGGAATTGATCCTTGCAATTATCATATTGTGGTTAGTAACAAGGATAAAGATCCTTAACCATCAACCCTTGCCAAGACCTTTTTATCATTTAAGTTTCCTTTACTTTCTTGTCATTGTCTCTTATTCTAAAAACCAAAAACACTTTGCCATAACCAATAATTAAGCACACTTCCCTGCAATTCCTTGAGAGACGACCCGAGGTTTAAATACTTTGGTTAATTTTATTGGGGTTTGTACTTGTGACAACCAAAATTTTGATTGAGGATTATTTGTTGGTTTAGAACTATACTTGCAACGAGATTTCATTGAGAAATTCTTTACCAAAATAATAATTCTCTTCATCAAATGACCACAACATGATAATTGCAAGGATCAATCCCATTAAGTCATCCTCTAACAAGTAAAGTAAAGTCAAATGAGCTACAGTAATCCCAATCCATAGGTCCTCGCCACTTCACTAATTAACTTAGTAGAAGCTAGAGTCAATGGATACCAATCATCAATCACTTGGATATTAGTAACTCAAGTTCACCTAAGTTACTATCCCAAGCCAAGAATACAAAAATCTACTCTAGCATCCTTCCAAGAATTTTGTCAAACACTTAGAAGGCATAAAAGGAAAGTAAGATAAAATTGCAAGAAATGTAAATCTACAACTACCAATTGCAAGAAATTAACAACAACAATAAAGCAATTAAACAATAAAAAAATCAAACATAAATTGCATTAAAGGAAAATAAAAGGGATAAGAGTGCATCAACAACAAAGTAAACAAATACAAAGATTAAAATACTAAACTAGGGAAGCAAAGGTAAAGGAACAAGAAATTGTAAAGGAAAAGTAAATCAAAGCAAGAATTAAATCTAGATCTAAAAAAATCCTAATCTACATCTAACCTAATTCTAGAGAGAAGAGAGAGCTTCTTTCTCTAGAAACTAACTAAAGCATGATGAAAACTACCCTAACTGCTTCCCCCTTTACCCCTCTTGAATTTTGCATGAAATAGCCTCAGAAATGAGTTGGATCTGGGCGTGGGGGAAGCTCAGAAATCGCCCCCAGCGTTTTCACTTTAAGGTGGTCACGTGCGAGCTGCGACGCGTACGCATGGGTCACGCGTACGCATCGCCTGGCGACTTTATATTCACGCGTGCGCGTCTGTCACGCGTGCGCGTCGATGAATGCACTCCAAATCCTTGAATTTTCATGGATTCTCCACTTTGCATGCTTTTCTCTTCACTCCTTTGGTCTATTCCTAGCCTTTTCAACCCGAATTCACTAGCAAACACATCAAGGCATCTAGTAGAATCAAAGGTGAATTAAAACTAGCAATTTAAAGGCCTATAAAGCATGTTTTTACACTTAAGCATAAATTAGGAGAAAGTCGTGAAACCATGCTATTTCATTGAATAAATGTGAGAAAATTTGATAAAATTTCCTAAATTAAGCACAGGATAAACCCTAAAAATGGGGTTTATCAAGGAGTCTCAGGGATTCTCTTGCTTAGTTGACCAACTTGTACCTTCAATTTTTTTATGGAGAACCTTGTTTCAGTTATAAAACTATGAGTGGTCTTAGAGAGGTTGGAGACTATAGTGACTAAGTTAGAAAGACTCTGTCTAGGAGTCTCCATATGTTCCTGAGAAGATGGGAATGGTGGCCTGTTGTTGAACCTATTCTGGGTTCTTCCACCTTGATTATTATTGAAGCCTTGCTAAGGATTCTGTTGATCCTTCCATGAAAGGTTAGGATGATTCCTCCATAATGGACTGTAGGTGTTTCCATAGGATTCTCCCATGTAATTCACCTCTTCCATTGTAGGTTGATCTGGATCATAAGCTTCTCCTTCATAGGAGGTTTCTTGAGGAGTGGTAGTTGCAGCTTGTGATCCAGTCAAATGTTGAGAGATCATATTGACCTGTCGGGTCAAGATCTTGCTCTGAACCAATATGGCATTCACAGTGTCAACTTCTAGAACTCTTTTCTTTTGAGATACTCCATTGTTCATAGGGTTTCTCTCAGAAGTGCACATGAATTGTTGTTTGCAACCATTTTAATGAGTTCTTGTGCCTCTGCAAGCGTCTTCTTCAAGTGGAGTGATCCACCAGCGGAATGATCCAAGGACATCTTGGATAGCTGAAATAGACCATCATAGAAGATTCCTAAGATAGACCATTCTGAGAGCATGTTAGAAGGACACCTCCTGATCAGTTACTTGTATCTCTCCCAATCTTCATAGAGGGATTCACCCTCTCTTTGTCTGAAAGTTTAAACTTCCACCCTGAGCTTGCTCATCTTTTGAGGTGGAAAGAACTTTGACAAGAAAGCATTGACCAACTTTTTCCAAGAATCCAGGCTTTCTTTAGGTTGAGAGTCCAACCATATCTTAGCTCTATCTCTAACAGCAAAAGGGAAAAGCATAAGCTTGTAGACCTCAGGATCCACTCCATTGGTCTTAACAGTGTCACAGATTTGCAAGAATTCAGATAAGAATTGATGTGGATCTTCCAGTGGAAGTCCATAGAACTTGCAATTCTATTGCATAAGAGAGACTATCTGAGGCTTTAGCTCAAAGTTATTAGCTCTAACGGCAGGTATAGAGATACTTCTACCATAGAAGTCAGAGATATGTGTAGTAAAGTCACCAAGAACCTTTTTTGTATCTCCTCCATCATTAGGCTCGACTGCCATATTTTCAGCTTCTTGTTCGAAAATTTTTGTAAGGTATCCTTCGGAGTGTTGTGCTTTAGCTTGTTGCAAACGCTTCTTTAAGGTCCTCTCAAGTTTAGGATCAAGATCAAAGAGAGGTTATTTATCTCTGTTCCTGCTCATAAACAAGAAAAAGAAAACCAAGAAGGGAGAAGAATGGGAGCTCTATGTCAAGGAATAGAGAGCTCCTTGTGAGATGTGAAGAACAAAGAAGAATGAGGATAGAAGAAGGAGAAGAAGAATTTGGCTATGCGGAGTAGAGATTTCGAAAATTAAGAAGTAAGAGGACAAACTAGAATTAAAATATTTTTGTTTTTATTTTATTTATTTATTAAATGCGAAAATAAAAGTTAATTAACTAAAAATATTTGAAAATTGAAAGATAATTTTCAAAAAAGAAGAGAGAGAAATAGAAGGGAAGTTTTCAAAAATAGAAGAGAGAGGAATTGGTTAGGAAGTTTTAAAAAGGAAGAAAGAGAAATCAAGTAACTAATCAAGAAAGATTTGAAAATAAGATAAGATAAAAGATTAGAAAAAGATTTGATTTTAAAATTTTTGAAAAAGTCAACAAGATAAGATAAGAATTAAAAAGAATTTGAAAAAGATTTGATTTTGAAATTGAAATTAAAACAAGATAAGATAATGATTTGGAAAAAGTTTTTATTTTTGAAAAGATTTGATTTTGAAAAGATTTGAAATTTAAATTTAAAATTAAGATAAGATAAGATAATGATTTTGAAATTAAAATTTGAAATCCTTTTGAAATTTTCGAAAATATTGATTAACTATCTACTTCCAACTGTGACTGATTTATTCTATGGCAGGCTATATGTGATCAACGCCGGTTGAGAGGCCACCAATCTTCCTCTAGGCTGAACGCAAGGTTTAGTGCGCGTCCAGTCTAAATGAGGGTGAAGCTCCTGCAGTTCATCCCCTTGGTGATCCTACTCAAAACGCCACAAACAAGGTCGAATCTTCCGGATTAGAGAATGCTGCGCCTTAATTCTAGCCTTTACCACAAAGACCTTAATCTCCCCATACCTCGGCTGAACTGATGTCTTGAGAAGTCCCCAATGAAGTCGTGGATTGGCCGTCTAAGAGACGTATTTTCAAGCTAGTGGTTTATTGATATCCGATGAAAGACGCTCGCTAAACCCATGTGGAATAAAGATAACTTTGTGCCGGTTCAACTCATTCATAAGGTTGAAGAATGAAGATATATATTAGGAGAGAATCAAACATGAATTAAAGTAGAATAGTAGTGCTTTTATTAATCAATGAAACTCAACAGAGCTCCTAACCTTAACCTAGGAGGTTTAGTGGCTCATACTGTACAAAAGAACTCGAAAATATGAAATAATGTTCAAAGGTGGTCGAAGATCCTAAACAAGGATGATCTTCTCCTATATATACTAATCTAATAACTAAGGATTATAAAAATATGATAAGCTTAAGATTGTAGTACGAAAATCCACTTTCAGGGCCCACTTGGTGAGTGTTTGGGCTGAGCCAAGGGTGTCTCCACGTGCTAGTAGGCTCCTTGGGCGTTGAATGCCCACTTTGCACTCCCCTTTGGGCATTGAACGCCAGCTGCTCCCTCTTGAGCGTTGAATGTAAGCTTTTCCAACACCATTGAGAACGTTCCATTTGGACTTCCGTAACTCCATAAATGCTTGCTTGAATGCACGAAGGTCAGATCCTGACAGCATCTGCTACGCTTTCCTTACCTCTGAATCAGACTTTGTCAAATCTCTCAGATTTCAGCCAGAAAATACCTGAAATCACCATAAAACACAACAACTTATAGTAGAATCCAAAAATGTGAATTTTACACTAAAACCTATAAAAGTATAGTAAAACTTAAATAAAACATAACAAAAACTATATGAAAATGATGTCAAAAAGCATATAAAATATCCGCTCATCAAATGTCTAATGTTTTTGGTGGACATAAGAAAGTTAAAAAGAAAAAGAACAGAAAACAAAGAAAGAAAAAGAATAGCTCATGTCCATCTGCAGCAAAGACTGAATTGGAACTGGAGCAATATCTCACACCTCAGGCTCAACTGAACCATGCGCACGCACCTTTCTTTGCCAGCCAATTGGCAACCTCGTTAGCATCTCTAAAAATTAACTCAAATTTTAAAGACCATCTCCTTCCTTGCTTCAAATCAAAGATGTTCTTGAGGACCTCCATATCTTGGTGCATATTTGGTAGCCTCCAATTACTCACAAGGATGTATGCTTCAACCGAATCTGTCTCGCACTCCACGGGCCTGTCATTAATGTCAGCAACAAGATGAAGTCCTTGAAAAATAGCTTAGAGCTCAGTTTTAAGTGCACTCAAAACTGCCACCTTGCCGACACTCCCTTTCACCCAATTACTAATTGGATTACGGATACAACAACCATAGCCCGGTAGCCCATCCATACCCGAAAAACTACCATCCTAGTTCACCTTCAAGTATCCCTCGTTAGGTAGGTTCCATCGTTGAGCAATGATGGGTCATGTAAGTGTTCGTTGAGAATTCAACTCATCAGCTATGCACCTAGATTTCAAACTTCATCCTTTCCTTGTTATTCAAAGTGGCATCATTACGGGCTTACCAAATGCTCCAGATTGTTGCACACTTATTGTTAGTAATACCTCCTTTAAGAGATTCTTCTATAAAAAGTTGCTAAAAAAATTGATTATCAATAAAGCCCAACCTCCCCCAAACCTGAAAAGCTTGATCACAATTCCTTAAACAATGAAATATACATACATACATACATATATATATATATATATATATATATATATATATATATATATAGAGAGAGAGAGAGGGAGAGAGAGAGGCGACATATACAGTGACTTTTCTCTTTTGGTGGCTAAGGTGACTAAGTTAGAACAACTAATGCAATGCTGGCATACTGTTGTTCTTTTCGACACCTCTCACTGCCAAGTATATGGTGGCTCCAAGTCCCAAGATATGGTGCTCGGTTCTCCGAGTTTTAGTAAAAGAGAACACGCATTCATTTTACACTGGTGTTCTACGATGGTGATGCTTCTTATCCAGTGGAACATCAAGACATTTATTAAAAAAAAAACAAAATCATTTTTCTGGTGCAAAATTACATAAATATCTTTGCAGTAAACTTACTGAAGTTACTGTGTTATCTTTAATTGTATATTCCTTAGAGACATCATTACGCTCATTCCTGGAGAGTCCTTTGGGCCATATGTTATGATATTATTGGTGGGTGAAAGCATGGCAACCGTTAGTCACCGGTATCCACGAACCAGAGAACTCACCATACATACATACATACATACATACATACATGCATACATACATACATTCTCTAGCCGGCCTTAGTTTCGTAGGTCGATTATGGAGCTTGATAATTGTACCTTTGGAACTCTGATCCATATATGTATATTACTCTTTTCCTTTCGATCTTATTTATCCTTATACACTTATCTGATTGAGTGTGATGCGATTTTTGTTATGCTTTTGTTTAGCTTCTTTTCAAGGCTCCTAGTTATAGTTTCTTTCAACTATATTTATATACGTATTTTTATTTTAAAGGTTTAATACCTCGCCACCTCTGGTTTACAACTTAAGCGTAAAGCTTTGTATAGTAGGGTGTTATGGAGCAAGTATGACAAGTAGTACAATTAGAAATTAACATGATGCCAATTACACAAACCAGTAATTCCAAACAAATGTAGTATGATGCATTCTTGTCCTACTAGCCATGAGCTCACGTGTCGGTTATTTATCAAACCCGACGCAAAATCCGGTTGATACCCCGGATTGGTCTCTCGGTGCGAATCCCCAGGAGGAATTATATAAATCATGTACCATTATCTCAACGGAGAATGTTGCTTCACCTTCTTCTAGAGGTATAAACCGTGTCAAACAACAGAGAGTACCATCTCACATCAACGGAATGTGCCGTCTTACCTTTCATCAGAGAGAATGTGGGTGTTATATACCACCGTCCCTACATCACGCTGCAACCACGGATAAGCGGGATGAGAACTCCGTCCTTGCTCAGTGTAGTGCCAAAACAATTATCAATTTAACATACAAGCGGGATAACACCCAAACCCTACCACGCAAGTGGGACAAACCTCCGTCCTTGCCAATTCAGTTATCACATCACAATAACAAACACGTAAGCAGGATGAAATCACCGTCCTTGCCAAACCACAATCATATTTAAATAATAATCACAATCAATCATACTCATACACATAGTCAAACTTATTCATAATCAAAATCAAGATCGAAATCATAAGTCTTTATATTTACATTTATCACGAGGATAATCGTCCTCAAACCATGAGCGGGATAACACCACTGTCCCCACAGTGGGCGGGATAAGACTACCATTCCCATGAATCCACAATGCACTGAGCAAGCGGGACTATGCCACCTTCCTCGCCAGGCAATCAATAATCATTTTCAATCTCAAACACGCCAGCGAGATAAGATCACCGTCCTTGCCAATCAAATAATCATTTTCAAATACCTTTTTTAATTATATTTAATCTAACAAAAATTCTTATCAGGAAATTACTCATGTTAATATGTTATATCCACTCCAGCATATTCAAAGATTTCAAAATGGTTCTCAGACTCCATATGGAGGTTATGGGGTTTTACAAACTCGCCGAAGAGGTTTAACAGTTCAAAATAATATTAAAAAAATTGCACGACTCAACTTTTTCTTTAACCAAACTTACAAAATTTTTCCAAGAATCAAAATTTTAATTGAACATAATCATTTTATTCTTATACAGTTACTTTAAAATCACTAGGACTCCCCAAAAACATAATCCTTTCCATGGCTATTCAAAATCAATAAATCCCATTATTAATAACAATCATTTATCATTAATCATATCACTTTATAGGCTAACGAACCAAACTTTCATAAATCTTCAATTTTAATTTAAAGTATTCCCATAGTCTTCAACAGTTATCTCAAAATTAAATGAGTAAAATCATAAATCAATTTCTCAAATTAACAAAATCGTAGAACTCATTTTTGTTTAATTTAACATCCTTACTATTAGAATGTCATACTTCTGGCTGCACCACTCAAATAAAGAGAAGTATTATGATGACTACTTACACTTAATAATAAAATAGGAGCCTTTAACTCGAAATCGTATCGCTGTCTTCTTTGAAAAATCGGAAAAATTCTTTTTCGTGAAAACGAACAAGCATATACATATGTATAAAACTTTTTACTCAAGCAACTTACAAATATTATATACGTACATGTCATTACAGTCATGACTCCTATCCCTCTTACAAGAATATAATATATAGTCGAGGAGAATCTATAACATATGTGTACACAGAAATAGCATATCTAAGAACTTAGTAAAAACTCCACAAGTTTTCTCGTCCGTCCTAAAAAGAGAAGTCTATAAGGGTGAGAACATCGTACTCGTTGGTTTTCAGTAGAGGATTTTTAAGCATTGTTATAAGAATATATTTTAAATAAAACTATTTTTAGTCGCAATGACCGTCAGTTCATTATCCAAATCTAAAACTTATACTTTTTTTTAATAAAATTTCACACAATAACATTCCATACATTTCACCACTTACTAAGAAACCCTTTTAAATAAACTTATCATTGATCCAACCAATCTCGGCTTTTGGCCCAAATCAAATCAACTCGGTCTCCGGTCCAATTAAATCAACTTGGCCTCCGGCCCAATTCAAAACAAATCACCGCTATCATCAATCCACCACCAATACTTCAAAACAGAAATTTCTTGCCATGTCACACTTTTTAACATGCAAGCAAAATTTAACCACTGTCCTTACTAATCATGTTCAAATCTCTTTTCTTTATCAAACTAACTTCAAAAAATAACTCCTTTCATAGGAAATCAAACTCCTTTCAAAAGATTCAAAAATCATTTAACAGACTTCAATCATTCATTCCTTTAGATCCATTTGAAATCCCTGATAACATAACTCTTAAATTAAATATAATTGAATAAAACTTACTTTCGTTTTAAAAACAAGTTCCAAAAACTGATTTTCAAAACTAACTTTAAGTTCACTTTAAATTAAAAAAAAAACTCTTACTAAAAGATTTAAAACCATTTTAAATTTCCAATTATAAATCTTAATTGAAACATAATTGCTTATTTTTCAATAATACTAAAAAATCCGCTAAAACGCCTCAAGACATATTCCTTCCTCTAGTAAAATCAAAATCAGATAAAATAGTTCTCTAATCAATTTTAACCAAAACAAAACTTCTAATTTCTCATAAAATTTTGGCAGCATCCCCTCTAAAACTTGGACTTTTGCCACCCTTCAAGAATCTCATCCAAACCATTTCTCAAACTTGTTTCAAATCATTTTCAAATCTTATTTATTACTAGAAATATCAAACTGAGTCCAGTAAATCACAATTTAAACCAAACTTGCAGCAAACAATCAGTCTCAATATTCAGAAAATAGACCCGATTCAACCATTATCATAATAACTTCAAACCAAGAATAAGACCCAACTAAACATTCTCAATCAATTCATAAGCCAATCAAGAAAGGCAAGAATCCTAACTTTTCATTAAATTCTTAATCCAAACTCAGTTAACCAGTTCTACAGCTAATACAAAATTATCCATCAATCATTCCAATAACATCCAACCCAACATAATCGATAAGACAATCCGAATATCCAGCCTCCTCAATTAATCAATAATTTAATCAGATAAACAATCTCATTCATCAAAGGTAATTCAATTCAATCTTTAAGACTTACGAAAATAATAAAAATACATTCTTTGCATTAATATCGACCTGTAACAATTCTTAAAACGATGGCAGCGGTGGCAACTGGCGCGACAGCAGCCATGGCAGCTTTTCCAATGGCGACCTCATAGCAACAGCTCCCTTTTTCTCCTGGCTCTCACGCGACGGTGGTGGCAGGAAGCTTGACAGTGTGCGGTCTTCCCTCCTAGGCGGCGATGCGACGAAACGACAATGACGATAGGCTCTACGGGGGGCGACATGATGCGACGACGACGATGCGCGCTCCAACTCACACGAGCTTCCTTGACGACGGCTCTGGCAGTGGTGACACTCCCCACGATGGCTCGGTCCCTCTCTCTCAATGACGCTCCCTCTCTTTCTCTCCTGTGGCAACGGCGGCGGTGACAGTGGCAGTGACGCCCATTGGCGCTGTCTTCTCCCTCCTTCCCCTCTCCTCTCTTTCCCGTTCTCATCTGGTCTCCTGATGTGTGGAAAACGATCCAACACAAAACTCACCGGCAAGTGTACCGAGTCGCATCAAGTAGTAATTACTCACATGAGTGAGGTCAATCCCACAGGGATTGAAGGATTGAGCAATTTTAGTTAGGTGGTTAGTTTAGTTAAGCAAACAATTGATGATTTGAGTGAATTGTAACCAACAGAAGCTAAATTGCATGAAACTAAAATGGAGAGGGATAATTGACAGAAAACTAAAGTGCAGAAGAGTAAACTTGCATGAAACTTAAAATGCAAGTAATGTAAATGACTGAAACTTAAATTGCAAGAAATGTAAATAGCTGAAACTTAAAGTGGAAGAAATGTAAATTGCTTGAATCTAAATTGCTGAGAAACTTAAATTGCTTGAAGATTAAAGGGATTTGGGGAGTTTGGATTTAAAATGAAGCAATAGAATGTAAAGAGCAATTAAGCAGAGGAGTAGAAGATGAAATAAGTGCAACAGATCTAAACAGAAATAGAAAATTGCAGTGAAGAACAAAACAGAAAGTAAACTCAGCTTAATTGTGTAATTTAGAAGAGAAATTCAAGATCTCAGGGGATCAATGAGACTAGAAAACAAGTCTAGATCTCAATTCCTTCCTTGATCCAACAGAGAACAATTTACAGAAGAAAAGAAGATGAAAGATGTAAAAGAAACTCAGATTCAATTTTCAATTCACTAAGATTATGCAGAAGAAGAACAAAAAGATTTCAGATCAAGATTTGAAACAGAATTCCTTCAATCTCAATCTAAAATTTTAAAACAGAAAGTGAGAAATGCAGAAGTAAGAACAAAGAGGAAGAGAACTCAGATCTCAATCCCAATTCCCCAATTCAAAGCTAAAAATGTAAAAGTGAGCTAAAAATAAAACTAAAAACAAAAGAAAGTTCAAAAGTGAAAGTAAAGGTTTTTCTTTTTTACAAATCAAAACTAACTCCTATTTATACACTTTCTAATTTTGATCTTCATAATTTGGAGTGGGATTTTTCATTTGGTAAAGAATTGGATCCAAAATGGCAATTGGTCAAAATTGAACCCATGGTGCTGGTTCCAGGGAAGCGCTCAGTTGAATGAGCAAACGTAGCGCTCAATCCTTGGCCCAGGTTCTTCCCTTTGTCTCGTGCATGGCTCAATTCTACTTGTAGCATTGGCGCTCAGTTAAGTAAGTTAACTTAGCGCTTCAAACTTGTACACAGTCCCCTTTTCGAGCCTTGCTTCTCCCAATTTGGCCAATTCCCTTTGTGAACATTGTAGCGCTCAATTAAGGGAATTAACGCAGCGCCCCTTTGTGTGGAGAGAGCTCCCACGTTCGATCCCTCCTAGTTGCATTTTTTACAATTTCTCCATGAAGTAATGGCGCTCAGTGAAGTAAAGTAACTGAGCGCCCTTTGTGCACATAGGGGGGAAGCTCCCTCTTCGAATCCCAGTGAATGCACTTTGTCCATTTCCTTTGGTAAAGAGTAGTAGTGCTTAGTGAAATCATTTCACGCAGTGCCCTTGCCTTGGAATGAAGCTCCCCGGTTCAAGTCCCAGTGAAGCCATTTTGGCTAATTTCCTTGCCAAAGTCTTGTGGCGCTCCTTCTTTGTCCCCATTTCGAATCCTGGCTCCACCCTTCCTTGATATTGCGCCTTGCCTTTTTGTTCATGAGGAGCCCGATAAAGTGAAATAAGTTAACTGAGCGCTATTGATTTTGCCTTGTTCTCTTTGGTTCCTTGTAGCTCTCAGTTAAGTGCACCAACATAGCGCTATGCTTGTTCCCTTGGTCTTTGCTTTGGTGCTGAGTGCTCCTTTAGTTGGAGCTGAATTAGAGAGCGCAGCGCTCAATTAGTGAGCGCTGGTCCTTTGCTTCCTTGATGCGTGATGCTTTTGTGCCTTGGGTCATGCTTTTCAAAGCGTGGCCTAAGGTCCAAAGCGTGCTTTAACTTCAAAAGCGTGCCAAAAATTCCTTTTTCCACCATTTCTTTACCTACAAGTAAACAAAACAACCAATCAAAGCATCACCAAATTCACAAGGTTTATAAATCATTCAAAAACCAACTAATTCTAGCTTAAACCTAATGATTTAGTGTCAAATAAAGGATGGTTGATTGATTCAACAAAACCATGCAAATCCACTCCAAATTACTTACTTACAATGCAAGAAAGTGCATAAAAAAACCTAATGAAACAAGTGAAAAATGCTTGAAAAGCTAGCATAAGATGACTTGTCATCACAGCACCAAACTTAAACCTTGCTTGTCCCCAAGCAGGCACTAAACATAAGAGAAAATGAAATGACACAGAGAAGTATGCATGTCCTTATTTAGCAGATAATTGAACTTGGTTCATGGGATTTTATGTAGACAATGGTAGCTCATTTATTACTTGTTGACAGATAAGAAATGTTTCCTTAAAGGTTCACTAGAGTTGCTGCTATAATTCCTTACTTTTGCTTGATCCCTTGCTAGCTTTTTCTTTCTTTGCTTTACTTAGAAAGCTTATTCTTTAATGAAGTCTTGGTGGCAAATGTTGCAGCAGCCTTTTGGCTCAATTTTGCTCAACATTTCTTCACCACAGACACATGGCTCACAATTTCTTCCTAGGAGTATTGATACCCAGCATCTCTTTGGATTACTAAATGCTTTGTAACTAGGTTGCTCTTGATAGTGGACTTTCAGTTGGCAATCCCAGATCAGTCGATCTAAGTGGCCAAGTTTCAAAATACTCCTCAGAACCTAGTGTCCAAGCATATCCTAATACAAAAACACCACAGGCATATGTCCTAGGGTCCAAGCTATTGGTGTCTAGCCTTATTATTTGTTTCTTTGCCCATTCTTGGCTTTTCTCTTTCTTTTTCTTTTTTTTTCTTTCTTATTTTGCTTCATTCTCAAGGGAATTTCATTAATAAAGGACTTTATAGCAGCAAAATAATTCACACTTCAAAGGACATGTTATTATGCAGCTTTCGTTATTTGAGCTAACCATTAAATCAAACACATACCACCACTGAATTTCATTCTAACTTCTACAACATTGAACATTCACTTTTCTATATCAAACATTTTTCTTTATTTATGCAGAAAGGAACAAAACAAAATTCAAGCTAATGATGGATGACAAGCATAATGCAATTCACTTATAAGAAAACTACTCAGAATATGAAAGTGCAAAACATAAAGCATTTGGAGGCATCTCATGTTTCAGATATGCATCTTCCTTATTAAATTTTAAAAAGAAAACATGAAAGAAACTCCACCACCTTCTAATTATCATGTTCCTTGTTCCTGCTTGATTCTCCCTTCTTCTTCCTCTTCTTGGTGTAATCTTGAGGTTCTTCAACAGGACACCTTTTATCCCAGATAGGGTCCATTAAACCTGAGAGTCCAACCTCCTCCAATATATGATGCATACTTGCTGAATGCGTCTTGGTTCTTGCTCTCTGATGGTCCACTAACTCTTGGCATTGCTCGAATGGCTTGATCTGTGGATTCAATGCTGGCATGCTGCGAGTCAAATAATCCAACTTTGCTTGGGCGTCTTCATCATACCATATTCTTTCATAGTGCCTATGCTCTCCAATGGTATGATATATGTTCTTCCACTGATATAAATTGTGAGTGTACTCCCCATACTTGGCTTGACTCAGGGATAATCTATTGTATGACTCTCGAAAATCTGCTGATTGTTCCCTTTGCCCCTCAAGAATCTTTGTTTAGAATTCTTGTTGTTGAGCCATCATTTGTTGCTGCCAGTTCTTTTGCCGTTCCATCATTTGGCGCTGCCAATTCTCTTGCTGCTCTTGATCTTTCATATACTGCTCCTGTTACTGCAAATATAGCTCTTGCTGCCTTAAATACTGCTCCTGTGCTCTCATGTTTTGTTGAGATATTTTTTCAATAGCTCTTTGCAATTGGCTCATGTCTATAGCACCAGGAGCATGCTCTTCCTCCACTTGTGGTCTTCGCCTTCTTCCTTGGGATCTTCCTTCTTCTTGGTTATCATCATCAGTAGCACCTTCCATGCTTCGCCTTGTGATTCCCCTGCCTCCTTTTACCTTCTCTGTATCTTCATCTTCAAAGTGCACCCCAGCCCTTTTACACAGCCTCAGAATTGTGCTTGGGTGACCAAGCCTACTTGACTTGTTTGTATTCTCAGCCATCTCCTGAATGCTATCTGCTATGAGCTATGAGAGGTTGATTTCTCCTCCCTTTAAGATGCAATATGTTAGGATAGCTCGCTTGATTATGACTTCTGAGGTGTTTCCAGTAGGGAGTATAGACCTCCTCACTATCTCATACCACCCTTTGGCCTCAGGTATGAGATCTATTCTGTTCAAGTGGCTTGGAGCTCCCTCTGAGTCCCTTTCCCAGTCTCTGCCTTCAAAGCATAACCCATGCAATATCTTGTCAGGGTCATTCTCACCCTGCAACCTTTCTTCAAAGCTACGCTCTCCATAGCTTATTACTCTCAACTGTAGGGCCCTCATGACTGATGGTGGACTAAAATCTACCTCAACACCTCTGACATAGCTCTTATAAGGGGGGCTGTCCTGGCTTGCCTTCACAGCATTTGCGTAGAATTCTCTTATCATGACGGCACTGATGTCTGTTAAAGGTTCACACAAAAGTTCTCACTTTCTTTCCTTAGTAATTTGCCTCATGATTGGATACTCTCCCTCCCTCAATCTGAAGCCCATCTCAGAAATGACATGTTTTGATTTCATGAGCCTATGATACCTTGCTTCATGAAACTGAGATTTAAATTTCTTTATATCATAGGTTGGGGGTTCGGCCACCACTGGTTCCTTTCCCTTTCTTCTCTTAGAACTTGATGAATCCATGAATTGAGAAAGAGAAGAAAGGAAAGGTGGGCTGTGTTTAGGCTACGGTTTAGCTATAGAGGGAGTGGGAGGTGGAAAAGAAAGTGTTGCTATTGAGTAAGGAAGGATTGAATCATCTTTTTGGATAAGTGAAGGGTGTAACAAAGGCTTATAAGTGAGGAAAGCTTGTATGAATGTGTAGGCTATGAAGTGTCACAAACTATTTATAGACAATGCATCAAGTCTTTGAACAAAACCACAAGTGAGGAGAGCTTTTCGGTTAGGTAAATGAAGGGTGAAGATTGAGCAAAATTTTGTGGGGAGCTCTTGGTATGAACGGCCTACATGCATAGTTGAAGGGTGACAAGGATTGCTCCCCCCATTGGATGCATGTGGTTCGGTCTCCAAGGGTGCAAAACATGCAGATTTTGTTTTCCCAAGAGAGCATGCTTCTCTAAGCACATGTGACCCTCCTTCCTTGGCTTGTCTTGACCGTAATTGCTCCCTTGCTTTGTCTCCTTCTCAATCTTCTTTGTCCTACACAATTGAATCAATGAAATGATGAGCATTGGACGTGAGTTTGGTTTGGTGGTGGTGATGAGTATTAAAAAAAAAAATCACATGTTCCTTATTCATAAATAACCAATTGTGTTCCTTAGGTAGTAAATCAAAATTTGGTGAACACCAAACTTGTCTCTTGCTAAGTGATCTATATAAATTGCAAAGAGTATCCATCACAATTGGTACATTTATCTTAAGGAACAGTTTATTTTCCACCATAAACTCCTAAAATGAAACAATGTATGATCCATTTATTCATAAATTTGATCATATGAACAAGAATGATTTTTTTTTTTGAGATTTCCTGCATATGTAGACACCAAACTTAATGTTTGGCTATATGCTCCATCAAAATAAATAAGCATATAGTCTAAGAAAGCTTAAGAAGCTATTTTGGAGTGCCTTCAGGCACACCAAACTTAGAAGTCTAGCATATGCTTCAAGACCATGTATGCAAGTATCAAATATATTCATGAGAGCTCAAATTCATGCTAGAAGGATCATTGATTATTGGAATTAAAATTAAAGCAAAAATATTAAATCATGGGTTACCTCCCATGGAGCGCTCTTTTATTGTCACTAGCTTGACATTGGACCCTCATTAGGCTGGTTGATAATTGTGAAGTCTCAGTTTGTCTCCTCTCACAGTGAGCTTCCTCCCAGTGTCTTGATGTTCAATCTCTGCATGCTCCAGTGAGAGTATCCTGTGGATAGTGTAGTAATCATCAGATTTTTTATTTGTCCCCAACTGCTGGTAAATTAACTGCACTTTATCTCCCTTTGAAAATCCTTCAGTTGGGATCTTTTTATTTTTCCACCCTTTTGGACCCTTTTTCTTGCTTTTCTTCCCTTTTTTTCGGTGATTCTTTTCCTTTGACAGTGGGCTGTGTTTTGAAATCTGTCTTCTTAGTAGCCAACACTTCACCTCCTTCTTGCTTTCTCTCATCATTCTTTAGAGTCTCATTCTCTTTTTGTCCTGCTTTGCTGCTTGTATCTTGCTCTGGATGGAAATCAATGAGTGTCTTGTTAGTTTCTTCCTTCCACGGCAAGTCTTCTTTGTCAGCCTCCATGCATTTCTCCTTTTCCTCATTATGCTGTGCTTCTGGAAAGACATTCAGGGTAATGCTTTCATCATGCACCCTTAGAGTCAGCTCTCCTTGTTCAACATCTATAATGGCTCTTGCTATGGCCAGGAATGGTCTTCCCAAGATAATAGATTCCCTCCCTTCTTCTCCTAGACCCAGGATCACAAAGTCTGCAGGGAATATGAACTTATCCACCTTGACCAAAAGGTTCTCAATTACTCCTTTGGGAAATACCAATAATTTTTCTACGAGCTCTAGTGACATCTGTGTGGGTTTTACCTCCTCTATGCATAGCTTTCTCATCACAGAATAAGGGATTAGATTAATGCTGGCCCCTAAGTCACACAGTGCCCTTTTATGGTTATATTGCCAATGGTGCAAGGTAGGAAGAAGCTCCCAGGATCTTTGAGTTTTGGTGGGAGACCTCTTTGAATTACAGCACTACACTCTTGTGTGAGCATAATAGTCTCCTTCTCATGCCAACTTCTCTTTTTATTGATGAGCTCCTTCAAGAATTTAGCATATAGAGGCATCTGCTCTAATGCTTTGGCCAGGGGGATGCTGATCTCTAACTTCTTGAAGACTTCAAGAAATTTGGGAAAGTGATGATCCTTGATCTCCTTGTTGAACCTTTGAGGGTATGGCAAGGGAGGTGTAAGAGCTTTCTCCACTTGCTTCTTCCATTACTTGCTTCCCTTTCTTTAGATTTTGTGGCTGGTCATCCTTTTCTTTAAGTTTCTCTTGAGCTTGCTTACTTAGTACAGCTTCTTCCTTGTTGCTAGCTTCATCATGCTTGCTGCTAGCTTTGTCATTGTCCATAGGCTTCTTGTTATCTTCTTTGTCATTCACCAAAGTTCTTCCACTCCTCAGTTGGATGGCTTTGCGCTCTTCTTTAGGATTTGGAATGTTATCACTTGGGAGTGAGCTTGTTGGCCTTTCAATCACAGCTTGCTTGGACAATTGTCCAATTTGCCTTTCTAAGTTTCTCATTGAAGCCTCATGGTTTTTGCTGGTCATCTCTTGGTTCTTCAGCATCTTTTCTATCAATATCTCCAAGTTGGAGATCCTTTGAGTGTCTTATGATGTTTGTGGCTGGTTGTGAGATCTTGAAGGTGGATGATAGGTGTTTTGGTTAGTGGTTGGGTTATTGGGTGGATAGTAGCTGGAATTTGGGTAGTTGTTTTGGGGTTTTCTATATGGATTGTGGTTAGTGTTCTGCTGGTTGTGGTTCTGGTTGTTTCTTGAGTTGTTTTGGTTTGAATTTCTTTGCCATGGTTGCTGGTTCTGATTGTGGTTATCTCCCTAGTGCACGAAATCACAATCACACTTTTGCAATTCCACACAACTAACCAGCAAGTGCACTGGGTCATCCAAGTAATACCTTACGTGAGTAAGGGTCAATCCCATGGAGATTGTCGGCTTGAAGCAAGCTATGGTCATCTTATAAATCTCAGTCAGGCGGATTCAAATGGTTATGGAGTGTAGATAATTAAAAGATAAATAAAATATAAAATAAGATAGGGATACTTATGCAATTCATTGGTGGAAATTTCAGATAAGCGTATGGAGATGCTTTGTTGCTCCTGAACTTCTACTTTCCTATTGCCTTTATCCAATCATTTATACTCCTTTCCATGGCAAGCTGTATGTTGGAGATCACCGTTGTCAATGGCTACCGTCCATCCTCTCAGTGAAAATGGTCTGGCTATGGGTTACGTAGGGCTAATCATCTGTCGGTTCTCACTTGTGTTGGAATAAGATCCAATGATCCTTTTGCGCACTGTTACTGTGCCCAACAGTCATAAGTTTGAAGCTTGTCACATTCATCCCATCCCAGATCCTACTCGGAATACCACAGACAAGGTTTAGACTTTCCGGATCTCAAGAATGCTGCCAATTGATTCTAGCTTATACCACGAAGACCCTGATTTCACGAAATTGAAAGGTTCTGTTGTCAGGAGAGGCAATCATGCGTCGTGAATCAGGAACCCAAGAGATACACACTCAAGCTCTCTCAGATAGAGCGGAAGTGGTTGTCAGGCACGCGTTCATAAGGGAGGATGATGATGAGTGTCACGGATCATCACATCCATCAGGTTGAAGTATGAGTGAATATCTTAGAACAAGAATAAGCGTGAATTGAATAGAAAAATAATAGTACTTTGCATTGATTCATGAGGAACAGCAGAGCTCCACACCTTAATCTATGATGTGTAGAAACTCCACCGTTGAAAATATAAAAGTGATGAAGGTCCAGGCATGGCCGAATGGCCAGCCCCAAAACGTGATCAAGAGATCAAAAGTGATCCAAAGATAGTCTCAAAAATGATCTAAAGATAAAAATACAATAGTAAAAGGTCCTATTTATAATGAACTAGTAGCCTAGGGTTTACAAAAATAAGTAAATGATGCAGAAATCTACTTCTAGGGCCCACTTGGTGTGTGCTTAGGTTGAGCATTGAAGCTTTCACGTGCATAGGCTATTCTTGGAGTTAAACACCAGCTTTGGTGCCAGTTTGGGCATTTAACTCTAATTCTAGTGCCAGTTTGGGCGTTTTACGCCAGAATTTTTATGTTGACTTGGAACGCCAGTTTGAGCCATCAAATCTCGAGCAAAGTATGGACTATTATATATTTCTGGAAAGCCCAGGATGTCTACTTTCCAACGCAAGTAAGAGCGCGTCAATTGTTCTTCTGTAACTCCAGAAAATCTATTTTGAGTGCAAGAAAGTCAGAATCCAACAGCATCTGCAGTCCTTTTTCAGCCTCTAAATCAGATTTTTGCTCAGCTCCCTCAATTTCAGACAGAAAATACCTGAAATCACAGAAAAATATATAAACTCATAGTAAAGTCCAGAAATATAATTTTTATTTAAAAACTAATAAAAATATAATAAAAACTAACTAAATCATGCTAAAGACTACCTAAAAATAATGCTAAAAAGCATATAAATTATCCGCTCATCACTCCCCATTTGAGATTTGGATGGTTCTTCCAGGATGAATTGTAGGTGTCACCATAAACTTCATTTTGGCCTGAGCCTTGGTTGTGCACATATTGATTTTGTTCCTGCTGCTGATCTTGGTTTTCTTCATTTTGCCCCCATGTGGGTGATGGTTGGCTTGTATTAATTGTTGCAACTTGGAGGCTATCAATCCTTTTAGCCATCTACTCAAATTGTTGCTGGATTTGCTGCTGCATTATCTTGTTTTGAGCTAGGATGGTGTACACTCCTTCCAACTCTAGCACTCCTTTCTTTTGTGATGGTTGGCGTTATCTTTGATGTTAATTGTAGTGAGCCTCCTGCTGAATGATCTAGTGCTTCCTGAGCCTTCAGAGTTAACCCTTCATAGAAGTTCGGAAGGATGTCCCATTCATTGAACATTTCAGGGGGACATTTTCTAATCAGTGCCTTGTATCTCTCCCAAGCCTCATAGAGAGATTCTGCATCCATCTGTGTGAAGGTTTGCACCTCAGTCTTCAATCTGATAATCCTTTGAGGTGGGTAAAACTTGGCCAAGAATTTATTCACTAGATCCTCCCAGCTAGTGATGCTTCCTTGTGGGAAGGTTTCAAGCCATTGAGCAACTTTGTCCCTCAATGAAAATGGGAACAGCAGCAATTTATATGTTTCTGGGTGCACACCATTGGACTTCACTGTATCACAGATCCTCAAGAAGGTAGATAGATACTGGTTTGGATCTTCTATTGGACTTCCTCCATAGGAGCAGTTGTTTTGTACCAATGTGATGAGCTGGGGCTTCAAATCAAAATTGTTTGCATTGACATTTGGGGTAAGGATGCTACTCCCACAATGCCTAGGATTAGCAAACGTGTAAGAAGCCAAGACTCTCCTCTGGAGTTGACCATTGTTGTTGGCTACTCCTACTGGTGGATTTGTTGGATTCTCCTCCATTTCTTGGTATTCTTCTTCAGAAGTTTCTCCACCAATGACTTCCTTTCCTCTGGCTTCCCTTCTCAGTCTTCTAAGGGTTCTTTCGTCACGATCACCAGAGATAGAGATCTCTCTCCTAGCTTCTGTCATAAAACCACAACAACAAGAAACACAAGAGCACTCTGTAGCTTGAGTGCAGTGAGAGTTAGTAGAGACAAAGTCTCAAATAGTTAGTGTGCTAGTTAAAAATAAAGGAAATGAACAAAAACAAAGAAAAAATGCTTAATCTAGACCACCGCCTTACTTGATCATTGTCAATCTAATCAATCCCCGGCAACAGCGCCAAAAACTTGATGTGTGGAAAACGATCCAACACAAAACTCACCGGCAAGTGTACCGGGTCGCATCAAGTAGTAATTACTCACATGGGTGAGGTCGATCCCACGGGAATTGAAGGATTGAGCAATTTTAGTTAGGTGGGTAGTTTAGTTAAGCAAACAGTTGATGATTTGAGTGAATTGTAACCAACAGAAGCTAAATTACATGAAACTAAAAGGGAGAGGGAGAATTGATAGAAAACTAAAGTGCAGAAGAGTAAATTTGCATGAAACTTAAAATGCAAGTAATGTAAATGATTGAAACTTAAATTGCAAGAAATGTAAATAGCTGAAACATAAAGTGCAAGAAATGTAAATTGCTTGAATCTAAATTGCTGAGAAACTTAAATTGCTTGAAGATTAAAGGGATTTGGGGAGTTTGGATTTAAAATGAAGCAAGAGAATGTAAAGAGCAATTAAGCAGAGGAGTAGAAGATGAAATAAGTGTAACAGATCTAAACAGAAATAGAAAATTGCAGTGAAGAACAAAACAGAAAGTAAACTCAGCTTAATTGTGTAATTTAGAAGAGAAATTCAAGATCTCAGGGGATCAATGAGACTAGAAAACAAGTCTAGATCT
This sequence comes from Arachis ipaensis, assembly GCF_000816755.2. Taxonomy (NCBI): domain Eukaryota; kingdom Viridiplantae; phylum Streptophyta; class Magnoliopsida; order Fabales; family Fabaceae; genus Arachis; species Arachis ipaensis. Next base: position 55,048,396 of record NC_029786.2, on the reverse strand, counting down.
CAATTCCTTCCTTGATCCAACAGAGAACAATTTACAGAAGAAAAGAAGATGAAAGATGTAAAGGAAACTCAGATTCAATTTTCAATTCACTAAGATTATGCAGAAGAAGAACAAAAAGATTTCAGATCAAGATTTGAAACAGAATTCCTTCAATCTCAATCTTAAATTTTAAAATAGAAAGTGAGAAATGCAGAAGTAAGAACAAAGAGGAAGAGAACTCAGATCTCAATCCCAATTCCCCAATTCAAAGCTAAAAATGTAAAAGTGAGCTAAAAATAAAACTAAAAACAAAAGAAAGTTCAAAAGTGAAAGTAAAGGTTTTTCTTTTTTACAAATCAAAACTAACTCCTATTTATACACTTTCTAATTTTGATCTTCATAATTTGGAGTGGAATTTTTCATTTGGTGAAGAATTGGATCCAAAATGGCAATTGGTCAAAATTGAACCCATGGTGCTGGTTCCAGGGAAGCGCTCAGTTGAATGAGCAAACGTAGCGCTCAATCCTTGGCCCAGGTTCTTCCCTTTGTCTCGTGCATGGCTCAATTCTACTTGTAGCATTGGCGCTCAGTTAGGTAAGTTAACTTAGCGCTTCAAACTTGTACACAGTCCCCTCTTCGAGCCTTGCTTCTCCCAATTTGGCCAATTCCCTTTGTGAACATTGTAGCGCTCAGTTAAGGGAATTAACGCAGCGCCCTTTTGTGTGGAGAGAGCTCCCACCTTCGATCCCTCCTGGTTGCATTTTTTGCAATTTCTCCATGAAGTAATGGCGCTCAGTGAAGTAAAGTAACTGAGCGCCCTTTGTGCGCATGGGGGGGAAGCTCCCTCTTCGAATCCCAGTGAATGCACTTTGTCCATTTCCTTTGGTGAAGAGTAGTAGTGCTTAGTGAAATCATTTCAGGCAGCACCCTTGCCTTGGAATGAAGCTCCCCGGTTCGAGTCCCAATGAAGCCATTTTGGCTAATTTCCTTGCCAAAGTCTTGTTGCGCTCCTTCCTTGTCCCCATTTCGAATCCTGGCTCCATCCTTCCTTGATATTGCGCCTTGCCTTTTCTTTCATGAGGAGCCCGATAAAGTGAAATAAGTTAACTAAACACTATTGATTTTGCCTTGTTCTCTTTGGTTCTTTGTAGCGCTCAGTTAAGTGCACCAACGTAGCACTATGCTTGTTCCCTTGGTCTTTGCTTTGGTGCTGTGTGCTCCTTTAGTTGGCGCTCAATTAGAGAGCGCAGCGCTCTATTAGTGAGAGCTGGTCCTTTGCTTCCTTGATGCGTGACGCTTTTGTACCTTAGGTCACGCTTTTCAAAGCGTGGCCTAAGGTCCAAAGCGTGCTTTAACTTCAAAAGCGTGCTGAAAATTCCTTTTTCCACCATTTCTTCACCTACAAGTAATCAAAACAACTAATCAAAGCATCACCAAATTCACAAGGTTTATAAATCATTCAAAAACCAACTAATTCTAGCTTAAACCTCATGATTTAGTGTCAAATAAAGGATGGTTGATTGATTCAACAAAACCATGCAAATCCACTCCAAATTACTTACTTACAATGCAAGAAAGTGCATAAAACCTAATGAAACAAGTGAAAAATGCTTGAAAAGCTAGCATAAGATGACTTGTCATCATCTCTCAGATCTCTCTCTCACTTTTCCCCCTTTCTTTCTTTCTTTCTTTCTTTCTTTCATCCATGTGTGTCTAACAAAGGGAATGGGTGGCGGCTAGGAAGGGAAGAATTAGGGTTAGGGTTGTGTGTGTTGAGTTTAGGATTAGGGTTTGGGTAGTTTTGGTAATCTTAATAAAATTAGGAGTAATAGAGTAATTGGAAACCAATTTTAAATCCAATAATAATATCTATGAAAAATACTATTTAATTATCAACTAAAAATTTATTTTCGAATAAATACTTTAAATCAATAATTAGAGATAATTAAAATAATTTTCTTTTATTCATAAAAATAAAGTTAAAAATCTAAATATTCAAAATATAGTATATAAAATTCTCATTATTTTTGAATTACTACAACTTCAAATTATAATTAAGAAATTACCCATTTTAATATAAAAGTCTCTAAAAATACAATTCTAAATAAATATAATAAATCATAATTAACTTTTTATTCAATTTTCGAAAATCCGGGGTCTAATTTTATGCGATGTTGGGACAGTGGCCTCATCACGCCTACACACTCTCTCTCTCTCTCTCTGGCTGCAAGGTGTACAAGGAACTCACTCTGCGAGATGTACAGAAAATTCTACCTGCGAGGTGTATAAGGCACACATCTTGTGAGACATATAATATACATATATGTGAGAAAACAGCGGAGGGACAATGTCTGGGTTAGCTGCCGGATGTGTCAGGTTCTGACAATATAACTGACACGTGAGCTCATGGCCAGTTGGACAGGCATGCAACATTTTCATTTGTGCGTATTGATTGGGTGTGAATCTTGTATTTGGTTTGCCTTATTTAATTAATTATATCTATATGCTACTTGATCTAATTGGTTAATCTGTTCTCTCTCCTTGTGTATTCTTTATATTGCTTTGTATTTGTAAACCCCACGAAATTAATAAATAATTAGGTAATAAAATTAATTATTATTCAAAAAAATTATAAAATTAAATTTTTATAGTCTAGAACGGGAAAAATACTTAAAATATGAATTTTGACACTAATTTTAAAGATTTTGGCACAAAACCGGACCAATGGGCTAAACCGGTTAGATTGGACCTAAACCGGTCCCATGGTCTAACTGTTTACAGCCAAACTCAGCCTTCTTCCCAAAATGGAAGAGAATCGTGTTGAAGAAGAGAGATTGGAGGAGAGAACCCTGACCCATGCCCCAAAAATTCATTTTCACATAACTTTTAATCTGGAGCTCCGATCCCTACACCGTTTGCGACCACGCAACCATCGTGTTGAGCTCTTCAGAACCATCCAAAAAAAGTGGTAAGAAATTGAAATTTTCTTACCCAGCCATTCCCTCCTTCAATTTCAAAATTTTGGTTTATGGGTATTGAAGATTTTGGTGTTTTAATGTTTTAAGATTGAACTAGATTGAGAAAATTGTTGGATTTTGTCCAATTGATCCGTGGGTAAGGTGAAAAACTGTTAAACCTTTGTGAATCCTTGAATTAGTAAACCCTATGTTAATTATAGTGATGTTGTGTGAATTAGATTGTGTTTCTTTTTTATTTGGATTCTAATTGGTGGTTTAGAACAAAATTATGATGGTTGATCTTGTTGATTTGATAATTGAAGACTTGGAGCTTGTGGAGGAGAGGTTTTGAGGTGTTTTGAGCTTAGAGAGGAATCAGCCAAGATATGATTTTGGTTACTCAGAGTTAATGTATCATGTTACATTAGAACTTAGGCTAGCTGAATGTAGGATAAGTTAAATTGTGTGTATAGGGCATTTTAGTGGATATAGGACATAAATATTGAAATGAATGTGGTGTGGTTGCTGTTGAATTGATATGAATTGGTTGGATTGTGTGAGAAGTTATGATATATATATATATATATATATATATATAAAAAAGGTTGATGATTTGTTGTTGAATATGGAGGAAAATTTGTGATGAATTTGTTGAATGGATTGTATGGTTTTAAATGTTGGTATGTTGTGGAGTTAATGAAAGTGTGTGATATTATGTAGGTATTAATTTGTGTTGAGTTGGTTATGAACTTGGTTGGTTTGGAATGGAAAATTTGGTAAAAACCTAAGGTTTTGGGTTTTGGTAAAACACAATTTTTGACCAACTTAGACACGCGTGGATGGAATAAACGCCCAGTGATGCCTACGCGTCACTCACGCATACGCGTAGGTGCGTTTTGTGCCCTAGACACAAAACTGGCAAAAAATAGGCATAACTCTCGGAAATTTTGGCTGGGCAACCATTTTAGCACATCAACACGTACGCGTGGACCACGCGCACGCGTGGATATTGAAACTCTGAAAATGACGCGTGGATGTGCGTTCTGCTAAAAATTTTACTAAGTTAAAAAGCTACAAAATTCACAATTTCACATACCACTCTTCCGACGGACATAACTTCATCGTTTTAAAATATTTTTCGCCCGTTCTTCGAACGACATAACCACCCCGGATCCAATTTCAGTCCTAAACAAATTTGGCACAAAACGGGGATCCGTCCCATCAAAGTATGCCCAAAAACCACATTTTCATTCAAAAACTACAAAGTGTCATTTTCAAAACATCCCAATTCCTACCCTTTTCAATATCAAGGGAAGTATACCAAAAATTAACTCAAGCCTCCTCAATTCACACATTAACACTTTACCACAATTCACAAAATTACCATCCAACCATTTTACCCATTTCAATCAAATGGCTAATTTACAAACACATTAACATGCCATACATCATTCCTCATTCCAATTTCCAATAACACCATTCCCAATTAACCATCATTACACATAACCTACATCATACTCACCATCAACATGGTTTCACCTATAATTTAACCTCAACCATTCATCAAGCATATATCACAACATGCATTTTTCTCATATTTCACACCATCAAGGCATCAATATTCATAATCACATATATGACCACATCATATATCTCAACCATTCAACAACATCAACAATTCAATGGCTATCTTAGGGTCTCTAGCCTAAGTTTTCACACCACATTATATTTTAGATATAGAAAACCGAGACCATACCTTAGTCGATTTCTCCCGCTCAATCGGAGCACTTGCAAATCACTTCTCCACAAGCTCTCAAGGTCTCAACACCTACAAGAACAGATATTTATCACCAAAATCCCTTTTTAAGCTTTCCAAAGTCTCAATCAAGCTTCAATATCCACATACACACAACCTAAGCCACAATCATCATACCCATACACAACATCTCAATACCCAAACATTATAGAACAACAAATTATACTAGGGTTGAGAATCTTACCACACTCAAGGTTCAAAGAGACAAGATTAATCTTCTCCTTCAAGAGATTTGGGTCCTATAACATCAAAGAGCCCAAAATCACAACACATTTCTCCATGAAACTCAAAATTTAGGGATGAATAACTGAGATAAAATCATGGCTTACCTCAAGAATAAAGTAATAGTTTTTGTAGAGCTCTTCGCGGTGAACGCGTGATCGTAAATGGTACGGAAATCGGAGCTCTAGATCAAAAGTTATGGTGGATTGAAGATCAACTAAGGGTTAGAACTTGAGATAATGTTCTTCCCCCTTCATTCTCATTTCAGCGTGTTTGGTGTGTTGTGAGGAGAGAGAGAGTGCTGAAAATTAGGATTTTGGTTTAGTTAGGTTGGGCCACGGGCCTAATATAGGTTCGGTTGGTCCGGTTTGGCCCGTTCGGTCCAATCTTGGTCCGATTTCTATAAAATTGGTATCGAAATTCTCGTCTCAATATCCTCTATCATATTAATCCATAAAAATCACATTTTTGGCTTTCTAGAATAAATTCTCAATTATGGATTAATTAGCCATTAATTAACTGGGTTTTACATTCTACCCACCTAATTGGGGGATTTTTCCCACAAAATTCAAATTCAATTACCTGAGAATAAGTACGGATAATCCGTTCGCATCTTCGTCTCAAGCTCCCAAGTGTGTTCCTCAACATCGCCTCGAATCCATGCCACTTTGACTAACGAAACCTCTTTTCCACGCAACTGTTTGATACTATATCATCAATTCTGACTGGAGCCACTGGAAGCGTCAAATCTTCTCTTAGCTGAACCGATTCAAGTTCTAACACATGGCTAGCATCAGGAGTATACTTCCGAAGCTACGACACGTGAAACACGTCGTGCAGGTTCCAAAGATGAGGTGGTAGAGCCATTCGATACGCCACCGGTCCAACCCTCTCCAGGATCTGAAACGGACCGATGTATCGAGGATTCAACTTCTTTTCTTTAATTGCCCTTCCTAATCCTGTGGTTGGAGTAACTTTAAGGAACACATGGTCTCCTTCCTCAAATTCCAAGGGCTTCCGCCTCTGATCGACGTAACTCTTCTAGCGACTCTGCGCCGTAAGCATCCTATCTCGGATTTTTTTGACTTGTTTAGTGGTCTCAGCTATCATCTCTGGCCCCAACAAGCCTTTCTCTCCTGCTTCATACCAGCACAACAAAGATTGACATTTCCTTCCATACAGAGCCTCATACGAAGCCATTCCGATGCTCGCATGGTAGCTATTATTGTACGCAAACTCCACTAGCGGCATATACTGATCCCAACTCGTCGGCTGATCCAGAACACAAGCCCTCAACATATCTTCTAATGTTTGGATTGTCCTCTCGGATTGACCATCTGTTTGAGGATGGTAAGCCGTGCTCAAGCTTAGTCGGGTTCCGAAAGCTTTCTGAAATGCACCCCAGAACCTTGAAGTGAAGCGAGGATCTCTATCAGAGACTATAGTAGTCAGTACACCATGAAGTCTCACAATCTCTTTTATGTATAACTGTGCTAGCTCCTCAAGAGTGTAGTTCATCCGAATGGGTAGAAAATGAGCCTACTTCATCAGTCAATCCACAATCACCCAGACAGCATCAAAACCGGGCCTAGTCCTTGGCAATCCTGACACAAAGTCCAACGCAATACTCTTCCACTTCCATTGCGGAACCTCTAAAGGTTGCAACATCCCGGAAGGTCTTTGATGTTCAATCTTTACCTTTTGACAAGTTAAGCACTTTGAGACATACTCCACCATATCATTCTTCATACCTGGCCACCAAAACATTGCCTTTAAATCATGGTACATCTTAGTACTTCCCGGATGAATAGAGAATCCGCTTTTGTGTGCCTCCTTTAAGATATCTTGCCGCAAAGCGCTAACATCTGGCACAACGATTCTACCCTTGAATCTCCATAGCCCATCTTTATCTTCCGACACTCTCCACTATTTCCCTTGCTTAATGGCTGGTAACACCTTTGGTAACACATCATCATTCTCATGAGCCTTTAGGAGTTCAGACTTAAAGTCACTTGAGATTTGTAATCGACTCAAACACAGAGTCCCAGACACTTCTTGAACACCAATTTTTAGACTCTCGAATTCCTTGAGCAGCTCCTCTTCTCGGAGCGTCATCCAAGCTGCATACAACGACTTCTGACTTAACGCATCCGCCACTACATTCGCCTTCCCCGAATAGTAATTCAACTCAAAGTCATAGTCCTTCAATAATTCTATCCACCTCCTCTCCCTCATATTAAACTCTTTCTAATCAAAGAGGTATTTCAAGCTCTTGTGATCAGAGAAAACTTGGAACTTAACCCCATAGAGGTAATGCCTCCATACCTTTAGTGCAAACACAACCGCAGCAAGCTCCAAATCGTGCGTAGGATAATTAACTTCATGAGGTCTAATAAACTACTATTTTATGGTTTATCTTGTGCTCAATTGAGTGGTTTTTATTAACTCTTTACCCACTTATTCATACTATTTGCATGGTTTTACATTTGCCTTCCTAATTATGTGCTTTGATTGAAAACATGCTTCTTTGATCTTATATTTGCTTATTATTAATCCTCTCTTATTACTATTAGATGCCTTGGTATGTATGTTAAGTGTTTTCAGATATTATAAGGCAGGAATGGCTTGGAGGATGGAAAGGAAGCATGCAAAAGTGGAAGGAATACAAGAAGTTGGAGAAATTGCTAAGCTATCCAGCCTGACCTCTTCGCACTCAAACGCTATAACTTTTGCTATAGAGATCCAAATGACGCGGTTTTAGTTGTGTTGGAAAGCTAACGTCCGGGGCTTTGATTTGATATATAATATGTTATAGTTTCCCGGATGCTAGGCGACGCGACCGCGTGATCCATACAGCCGCATCGCAGTGACGAAAATCCAGCGTGGCAAAATTTGAAACCAGCGAATTCTAGACTATTTCTGACCCAGTTTGCGGCCTAGAAAACACAGATTAGAGGCTATAAAGTGGGGGACTTCATCCATTCAAAAAAAAAAGGGCTCTCATATTCAAAATTTTAGGAGTAGATGTAGTTTTTAGAGAGAGAGGTTCTCTCCTCTCTCTTAGGATTAGGATTTAGGATTTCTCTTAGTTTTAGGAGTGACTCTCAATCCCAGGTTCTTTATTTTTATTTATTTCTCCAGTTTAATTTATGAACTCTTCCATGTTACATTTGATGTCTTTATTAGAGTTAATTGAGGTATTCCAGACTTATGATTGCTTTCTTTAATTTAGAGGTTTGAATACTCGGTTATCAATTTCAAAGGGGTTTGTTACTTGTGACAACCAAAACGTTTGTACGAAGGGATTTTTGTTGGTTTAGAGACTATATCTACAACGCGACTGTTTTTATGACATTCTTTACTAGCAAAAATCCCAACGTCAAGGTCTCAACTGACGTAAGGCATACACCACCATATTACGATGCTGCATCAGCACGCACCCTAGACCCTTCAGTGAGGCATCACAGTACACTTCGAATGACTCATTTGGCTCAGGTAACACCAACACAGGCACGGTGATCAACTTTTTCTTCAACACTTGAAAGCTCTTCTCACATTCAGGAGTCCAAACAAATGGTGTGTCCTTGTGGGTTAACTTTGTCAATGGCAAAGCTAATTGCGAAAAGCCTTTGATGAATCTTTGGTAATAGCCAGCTAAGCCCAGAAAACTCCTTATCTCCGTCACTGAGGTTGGTCGCCCCTAATTCATTACCACCTCCACTTTAGATGGATCAACTGCTATCCCTTGCTTACTCACCACGTGACCCAAAAACTTCACCTCATTCTTCCAGAATTCGCATTTGGACAGTTTCACATAGAGTTTCTTTTCCTTTAGTATCTGCAACACGGTCCTCAAGTATTCTGCATGCTCTTCTTCAGTCTTGGAGTAAATCAGTATGTCGTCGATGAAGATAACAACGAATTTATCTAAAAATGGATGAAAGACTGTTCATATAATCCATGTACACTGCAGGAGTATTTGTCAACCCAAAAGACATTATAGTGTACTCGTAATGACCATAACGAGTCCTGAAGGCGGTCTTAGGGATATCCTCTCCCCTCACCCTTATCTGGTGATAACCAGATCGCAAATCGATCTTAGAGAAAACCCCAGCTCCTTGTAACTGATCCATGAGATCATCAATTCTCGACAATGGATACTTATTCTTTATCGTGACCTTGTTCAGCTGCCTGTGATCCACACAGAGCCGCATACTGCCGTCCTTCTTCTTTACCAGTAATACTAGTGCACCCCACGGAGAAACACTTGGTCGGATAAAGTTCTTACCCAACAGATCCTCTAACTGAGACTTTAGTTCGGCCATTTTTAGCGGTGACATCCTGTAAGGAGCACTCGAGATTGGTCCAGCCCCGGGCACCAACTCAATAGCAAACTCAACCTCTCGGTTAGGTGGAAATTTATTAATGTCGTCGGGAAATACCTCCGGAAACTCACACACCACCGAAATTTGATCCAATCTTTGATCATCGCCCGAAACACCTGCGGTTAACAACGGAATACCCTGACATTTGGTCCCAGAGCAATTCACCATCATAGAATTCAAGTAGTAATTATTCACCACAACCGGCCCTACTGTACCTTCCGGCATAAAGCACACTGTTTTTGTAGAACAGTCGAGAAGGACATGGTTCTCAGATAACCAATCCAATCCCAAGATAATATCAAGACTGGTCATCGGCAAGCAGGTTAAATTATGGACAAAATCACGCTACTTGAACCTAACGGAAACTTGCGGGCATCCTAGCCTAGTTACCATGGCTTCATGGTAGCATTATACCTTTAGGTCATAACCTAAAACTACAAACTTCAAGCCTAGTTCACTAGCTTTTTCGAAAGCAATGAATGAATGTGTTGCTCCCGAATCAAATAAAGCATTTAAAGTTTGACCAGCCATTTCACAGTTACCTCGGATAAGTGTCTCGGATCCCTCAGCACCTATAGCTGAGGTGGTGAACACCCGACCAAACTGCTGTGCCTTCCCGGCACCTTGTTTCTGCTTCTTCAAACAGTTCGCGGCCTTATGTCCCACCTTACCACAAGAATAGCACAAGCCCCACCCGGCTTTGCACGGGGCTCCCGGATGGTGACTTCCGTACCTAGCACATGCTTGCTCACTCTGAGGCTGCTTCCTAAGTCTCTTTCCTTGGGAGTTGTTGTTGTTGGACTTCCTGAAGGAGCCTCCCCGCTTGAAAGACAGGCCTCTAGGTGCAAAGTTCTTCCCTCGGTTCTGTGGGAATGACCCCTTGTGACTTCCTCTCTCGGAAGCCGCCTTCTTAACACACTCTTCAGCAACCCTACTCTTGTTCACTAACTCGGAAAAAGTTCTAATCTCCATTGGTCCCACTGAACTGAAGATATCACTCTGGAGTCCTCCTTTATACTTAATGCACTTTCATTCCTCATAGTCCCCCGGAGTCCCCTGACACATACGGGAGAACCTGAACAGCTCCTCAAACTTGTCTGTATACTCAGATACGAACATAGTACCCTGCTTCAGCTACAGCAACTCAAGTTCCTTGGCCGTCCTGGCAGAAGTTGGAAAGTATTTCTTATAGAACTCCTCCCAAAAGGCATCCCAGGTGATATAGTCATCACCCTACTGCAGGAGACGTCAAACTCCTTGCCACCAATGCGTTGCTTCCCCAGTGAGCAAATAGGTAGCAAACTCAATACGCTGCCCTTCAGGTACTACCTGCGCTTGCAGTGCTTGCTCCATAGCCTGGAACCAGGTGTGGGCTTCAGTCGGGCTAGTATTCCCCTTGAACTTAGGTGGATTAACCTTCAAAAATTTTTCCAGTGTCATCGAGCCCTGAGCTCTGCCTCCGTCATTGCCATGGTTGTTCATTTGTTGCCCAAGATACTCGGCAGTGGCCTGCATAGTCGTAGCCATGTTCTCCAACGCCGTCATAAAGTTCACTGGGTCATTAGGGTTAATCTCCGGTGCATGAGCATTAGTACGACCTCTCCCACGGCCTCTACCATGTCCACAAGGCGCCATCCGGTTTCTATACACACCAAACAATCGATATTAAGTTGATCAGTCTCAATATCGGAAGTCTAGTGCTTCAAAGTCCCAAATGCATGATCATAAACGTTTATGCCAGGTATGTCAAGCAGATATACTAATAGCATATAACACACATACAGAGAATGCACAGAAGCATAGTCAGTCCGTTCCTCAGGCTCTATAGGAACAAACTGCTCTGATACCATAATGTAACACCCTACCATACAGAGTCCTATGCTTAAGTCATAATTCAGAGATGGCAAGGTATTACGACCTCTAAAAATTAAAATTCAGTACGTATAATAATATGAATAATGGTTATAACTAGGAGCATTTGAAATAAAGGGGTAAAACAAAATCGTAACTCGAAAGCGCAACACTCTGATCGATAACATAAAGTAACAGATAAAGGATTAAGCTAAAATGAGATTATATATATACAGAGGAGTGTCAAAAACATGAATATCAAAACTCATAATACGGTTGCGAAGATAACCGGTCTGAGCATAGCAATATATACATGTAAATAAAATAGGAAATCCCAAAGGAAAACCCAAAGGGACATAAATACAGAAAACCTATTCCCCAAAACCTCCTATAAGAGGAGTCATCACAGTTTGTATTATTTAGTGGAGAAAAAGTATCTAAGCAAAACATATAAACCAAAATAGAGTCCCAAGAACAAAGGATCTTCGCTAATTCAGAAGTCTCCAGCATGCCTCATCGAGAAGTCTCACGTCCTGCATCTAAAAACCACAAAATCCGCATGGGTGAGAACTGGAGATTCTCAGTATGGTAACAGTACCCACATATCTAACATGTAATGTCCTGGGAAAGCCAAAGGCAATCCTAGAACTTCCACCAGATAAACTCAAAGCTTATAAACAAGCTAAACCATAAATGGCAACTGACTAAAGATTCTTCAGTCTAACTAATACTTCCCTTTCCTAGTCTTTCAAACCTCCCAACCACCAGAAGGAGTATAATATGGCAAACACTGTTATATCAGACAAGAGATATACAAATAGAAAACAGGTACGGCATTTAGACAATTACCAAGTAATATGTAGTCAATTGGTCAATCTCAAACAATTTATATAGTATGCATATGATGAATGCCTGTCCCTAATGGCTGATGATTAGGGATGGCAACGGGTACCCATGGGGGCGGGGACATGCCCCCCCCCCCCGTCCCCGCCTCTAAAAACACTCCCCGTCCCCGCCCCGTCTCCGCGACGGGTGACGGGGACCTGGTCCCCGCCGGATATTCGGATATCCACAGGTTTGAAGGAAGAAAAAATAGAATCAATAAAAAAACAATTCAAAATAAACACAGTAGATGTCCCAATTTTACAAATTCAAACCCTAAATCAAATTTTACAGCAATAGAATTTAACTCTAAATTCAAATTTATCAACTAACAGAATCAAAACCATAATTCTAAACCCAGAAATCAAACCCTAAACCCAATTTCATCGATGAAAAATCAAAATAAACACAGTATATGTCCCAAATTTACAAATCCAAACCCTAAATCAAATTTTACAGCAATAGAATCTAACTTTGAACTCAAAATTATCAACTAACAGAATAGAAACCATAATCCTAAACCCATAAATCAAACCCTAAACCCAATTTCATCAATGAAAAATCAAAATATATATTAAAATCAGTTTCATCAATAAACAGAAACCAGCTATGGAGCAGAGTTGTCATCATCTTCGCTCAACAAAGGCGATGTTGGAGAACACTTGTCATTGACGTCGCAAATCTGAGGTGTCGTCACAGAGCAAAGGCATTGTGGAGCAGAGGCATCGTGTTGAAGGGCATCATCGTGTTGAAGAGTTGTCGCTGATGTTGCAGATCTGAGACATCGCGTAGAGAAGAGGCGGCAACGACGAAGCTGTGAGCAGCGAGGGCACAATGAGAGGAAGAAAGTGAACGGCGGCAGCGACGAAGGAAGGTAAGGGATGACGACGTGAGGGACCGAAGGGAAGAACGCCGGCGATGCAATGAGAAGGAAGAAGGACTAAAGGAGGCGGTGAATGGTGACCGGTGAGATTGAGAGTGCGAGAGAGAGGCTCTTTTGAGAGAGCGTGAGAGAGCGACAGAGAGAAGAGGGTCAAGTGAGGGAGTGACGGTGAATTTGTAAATTAGGGTTTTAACTTATATATATATATATTGGTTATTTTTGTAATTTTATATATATAGATATTAAACGGGAATCCACGGGGCGGGTACCTCTATCCCCGCCCCCGCCCCGTTTGTTACACAGGTACCCGTACCCGTTCCCCGTGGAGAGAAAATGCTCCCCAAATCTGCTCCCCGGCGGGTAAATCCCCGCGGATACCCGCCCCCGCCGGGGAAAATTGCCATCCCTACTGATGATATCATCTGTCGGTTATATAGCCAACCCGACAAGTCCTGGTAGCTAACCATTGGACTGTCCCTCTGTCGTGCATTTCCAACTCGAGTTATCCTCGATCATCATCATGATTATAATCATAATCCATATCCAACACCCTCACTGGTGTATATTCACGGGGGCGAGCTCATCCGGAACTTTCACAGTGTCCGGCCACACTTACGACATAGGGTCAGTAGAGTATCGAGTCTCCACCTGAATCACGTGGTGGCTAGCCATTGCTTTCATCCAGGGAAACTCGTATCTCAGATAGTGGAAGTGCAACATTTACATTTCATTCAATAGCATATATGCATTTATACTCGGCCATAATCAATAATGGCTTCGCCGAAATTCGGCAATAACTCAGCCATCCGGCTCATAGTTCAATTTAGAACTAGTCAATTCATCAACATATACAGCCCTTCGGCTCATGGCACATAACGCACTTCCACCGCCATCCACCGTATCTCATATAATCATCTTTGATCATCATTGATCATACATTTTCTCCTTTCTTCATTCATAAGTTACCACATCCCCTAGCTCCTTTCTCGTAGCTAGGAATCTCATAATGATTTAAGACATAAGAGGTGAGATCGGAGGTTTAAAAGTATGAAATTTGGCTTTAAAAACTCAAAAATCAACTTTGGGATGAAAACAGGGCCACGCGTGTGCGTCGCACACGCGCATGTGTGGAACGCCACAAAAACACATCGACGCGTACGCGTCCCGCCACGCACACGCGTGGATGGAAGAAACGACCAGTGACGCCTACGCGTCACTCACGCATACGCGTGGGTGCGTTTTGTGCCCTAGACACAAAACTAGCACAAAAGAAGCACAACTCTTGAAAATTTTGGCTGGGCAACCATTTTAGCACATCGACGCGTACGCGTGGGCCACGCGCACGCGTGGATAGTTAAACTCTGAAATGACGTGTGCGCGTCGGCCACGCATATGCGTGGATGTGCGTTCTGCTAAAAATTTTATTAAGTTGAAAAGCTGCATAATTCACAGTTTCACATACCACTCTTCCGACGGACATAACTTCATCGGTTTAAAACGTTTTTTGCCCGTTCTTCGAACGGCATAACCACCCCGGATCCAATTTTAGTCCTAAATAAATTTGGCACAAAACAAGGATCCGTCCCATCAAAGTATGCCCAAAAACCACATTTTCATTCAAAAACCACAAAGTGTCATTTTCAAAACATCCCAATTCCAACCCTTTTCAAAATCATGGGAAGTATACCAAAAATCAACTCAAGCCTCCTCAATTCACGCATTAACACTTTACCACAATTCACAAAACTACCATCCAACCATTTTATCTATTTCAATCAAATGGCTAATTTACAAACACATTAACATGTCATACATCATTCCTCATTCCAATTTCCAATTACACCATTCCCAATCAACCATCATTACACATAACCCACATCATACTCACCATCAACATGGTTTCACCTATAATTCAACCTCAACCATTCATCAAGCATATATCACAACATGCATTTTTTTCATATATCACACCATCAAGGCATTAATATTCATAATCACATATATGACCACATCATATATCTCAACCATTCAACAACATCAACAATTCAATGCCTATCTTAGGGCCTCTAGCCTAAGTTTTCACACCACATTACATTTTAAATACAGGAAACCGAGACTATACTTTAGCCGATTTCTCCCGCTCAACCGGAGCACTTCCAAATCACTTCTCCACAAGCTTTCAAGGTCTCAACACGTCCAAGAACATATTTTTATCACATAAATTCCTTTTTAAGCTTTTTAAAGTCTCAATCAAGCTTCAATATCCACATACACACAACCAAAGCCACAATCATCATACCCATACACAACATCTCAATACCCAAACATTATAGAACAACAAATTACACTAGAGTTGAGAATCTTACCACACCCAAAGTTCAAGGAGACAAGATTAATCTTCTCCTTCAAGAGAGTTGAGTCCTATAACATCAAAGAGCCTAAAATCTCAACACATTTCTCCATGAAACTCAAAATTTAGGGATGAATAACTGAGTTAAAATCGTGGCTTACCTCAAGAATAAAGTAGTGGATTTTGTAGAGCTCTTCGCGATGAATTCGTGGCCGCAAACGGTGCGGCAATCGAATCTCTAGATCAAAAGTTATGGTAGATTGAAGATCAATCAAGGGTTAGAACTTGAGAGAGTGTTCTTCCCCAGCAAAGGATTCGATGGTCCCAAAACGTTTAGACCATTAAATGGTCCCATAACAAAACATGTTTTTAAGTTTTTTAATAACTGCTAAATAGTCCTTATTTACTGAGTCCATATTTGATGGTGTATTTTGACTCACTTTGGATGGATTCTAGCACATGAACTCACACTTAAGCACCAAAATAACATACTTTTGTGTTTAATCCTAGTTTGATCCTAAATGTGAAAACATGCAATTTTGTGCTTTAATAGAGCAATTCAATCCCACTTTTGTGCCATTCGATGCCGTGATATGGTTTGTGAGTGATTTCAAGTCTTGAAGGCAAGAATGGAAGGATAAAAGTGGAAGAAAGCATGTACAAGGGAGAAAACATAAAGAAAATAAGGAAAAGCACACACAGCGAAGTGTGCGTGCGCACGGCCCTGCGTGCGCGCGCACAAGCGAGAATTTTCATGTGTGCGTGCGCATGAGCACTTGTGCGTACGCATAGGTCGATTTCCAGCCGCGTGTGCGGACGCACACGTCTGTGCGTCCGCACAGGTCCCAACAGGTGATTTCATTAATGATGCACATGCTTCGCGATTTCTGAGGCCTCTTGGCCCATTTTCGATGGCTTGGATGCTGAATTGAAGTGCTATATAGAGGAGAGTTCAACACTTATCAAGGGGTAACATTTGGAGCAATTTTTACATAGTAATTAGGAATAGGAGTAGTGTAGAGTAGATAGCTCTCCTAGGGTTTATCAATTTCCATTGTAGCATTTTATAGCAAGCTTTGATCTTTCATTTTACTTCCTTAATTGTAAGTACTCTCAATTTCCTCTTAATTAAAGCATTTTCATTTCCGTGGTTCAAGTTACTTTGTTTATATTACAATTTTGTGTTTCTTGAAGTTTTGATTAATGAATTTTATGTTTCATGCTCTCTTTATGTTTGATTGCTTGTTTATGTTTGGTTGTGTTGATAATTGGGTATAGTTTTCCAATTTCCTTTATAATTTCTCATGCTTTACTTTTATGCACACAAGGTGTTTGTGAAAATGCCAGCTCTAGATTTTGAGTAGATTTTTCCACCTTGGCTTGTGGTTTGAGTCCCTAGGATACTAGAGTCATGATGTCCGACATTTAGTGGTAATTCTTGGGTAGTTAGTTGATTCTTGTTTCCGTTGACGCTAGCCTTTTATCAACTAGTTTGGTAAGTTGGTTAGGACTTATGGATTAAGGTCAATTATGCTTGCTTGACTTACTCCTCGATGGTTGGGGTTGACTAGGTGAGATTGACTCATCATAATTATCATAGTTGTGGTTATGGCAATGATAGGATTCATAGATTCTCGTTCCCAAGTCAATGCTCTTTTATTGCATTTATAGCATTTTAACTAATTTTGATCTTATCCTCTCTTTACTTGCACAAATTCTAATTTTGATCATCTATTTGTTCTTTTATTGCTTAGTTCTTTTAATCTTTCATTAATTGCTTGAAAACCCCATTTTCCTCACAATCGAAAGAGAACACATTTCATTTGCATTCCTAGGGAGAACGACCCGAGGTTTAAATACTCTCGGTTTATATTTGTTTTGATTTGAATTTAACATTTGATTTGGGAATTAATTGTCGGTATAGACTATACTTTCAACGACGAAATTGTATTTTGTGAAAATCTAGATCGACGATAAAGTCATTGCATCAAATTTGGCGTCCGCACATGACCTCGTGCATCCGCAGAGGTCAATTTTCGAACGTTGATTCGAAAAGAGAGGGAGTGTCGCATTTCAGTTTCCTCAGTAATCCTTTCTTCTTCTTTTCTTCCCTCTCTGAAGATTACCACTCACCCCTCCTCTTCACGCCACCACTTCCCTCCATCCAACCCCGTCGCACCCCAGCGCCACCGGCAACCACCGCCACCGTCGCTCACCCCTCCATTTCTCTCTTTCTTTTCCCTCTTCTCCTTGTTCTACATTCCCTTCTTCTTCTCTTCCCAGTCACCGAGCCAGCCCTAGGCCGCGCCCCTTCCTTTCCGGTGAGTAGCGCCCTGCAGCGGCGAACCCCCTGTGCCGCTGCATCCCTCCCTACCTCGCCCTCACTTCCTTTCGTCTTCTTTTCCCTTCTGCATTACAGGTTCGAGCCCAGTTTCCCTTCCCCCTGTTCCACTTCTTTTCTGCTGGATTATCTTTTCTGCTTCTTTCTTTACTACTTTTTTATTCTGTTATAGTTATTAGGTGGTATTAGGATAGATGACTTCTGTTCTCTGGATTGAATGTGTAATGCTGGCTGAGTCTTTTTGGTTTGTTTTCTGGACTGGATGATGTTGGTGTTCTTACTTGAACGGTGACTGCTGCCATGTATATTGAACTATGCTTGTCGCTGCTGAATTTTGCACATGCTATGCTTATTGAAATGCTTGAATGGGATTTTTGACTAACTTTCTATGACTGGTCACCATAACTTTTGGTTTTCTTGCCATTATGCATTCTTAGTTCATGCTTGTGCAACATATTCTGTTAAATGTAACTGCTGTCTGAGATTATTTGCTTACTGTATTCTGTGCCCCTGCTGAAAACATCAATCTGAGCTTCACTTTGCCCTTGTGATTATCGTGTTTGATGACAAATTTTGCTGAGCATATCATCCTTTAATAATTAACACGCCATTATGCACTTCTTTGCTGACTGTGTCCTACAACCAATTTGGATTGGTCTTCGCATCTTTGATCATTCTATTTGGTATATTTAAGTGCATAACATGTTAGCCACTGCATTATGCGCTGATTGCCACTTATTTTCATGCATACACCAAACTAGCCTTAAACTTCTAATTCTGAAACCTGTTTGGTGACATTGGCAGCAGCACATACATTACTTGAGCAAATGCTTATTCATGTATCCTTAACATTAGTAACCATACACATAACCACTTGTTTCCTTTAAGTTTTTGGGCAATGGAAACTTTTTTTCAATCAAGCATTGCTTTGGACAAGAGATTGTGTATATGTGGTCACTTCTTATCTTTTAAGCATGAATATGCATAGTCTTTCACAATGCACCTAAGTCATATACATGCTTTCTTTGTTTGTTCACTCATTCATTTGTTACTTAGGTTGCCTGATTTTGGGGAAACGCATTTTCTTTAAACATTTAACTATTTTAAACGTATTTTCTCTTGATTGATGTTTGTTTATTTGACTGGCCCTTAATTGAATTATTTGATTATATCCTTCTTCTTTTTGTGATTTTCTCTGTTCCCCTAAGTGGTGCTCTGTTTTACCTTTCTCAGGATAGCCCGCAAAGGAAAGGAGAAAGCCAATCTTTTGGCTCGTCCTCCTCCTCCTATACCTCCAAGTGACCAACCAGACACCTTTATAAATGTTGAAGCCCAAGAATAGTACAAGAAGTTAGAAAAGCGCGCCTTTCATTATGAGAGGAAGCTAAACCTGCCTGAGAAGTATGCGGATGCCATTATAAATATAATCAATTTTTACCAGTGGAAATTCGTAAAATTCGACCCGGTGGAAGTAAATGAACATCAGGTCAAAGAATTTTACGCAAATTTCCTAAATAGGGATGCCCAAACCATTTTTCTCAGAGGTGTCACCTTGGACACCTCTGATACTGCTTTAGAGGCCCTCTTAGGCATCCCGCATATTCCTCCGGCTAGGGACGCTTACACTCAAATAATGAAAGACGTGTCACTAGGTAAGATTTTCTTAGATGTGGTCCTGGAAAAGATTGGCCAGCCTGAGGCCAGATGGGAGTATAGCAAGGAAAAGCAAGCAGTCCCATTGAGCATTGCGTGCACGGATCTCAACCCGGAGGCAAGGATCTGGCAGTAGATCATTACCGATTACATCCTTCCGAGCACGCATGCCACGCATATCAGAGTTCGTGTGGCAGTGATACTATGGGCTATTCTGGAGGGGAAGAGGATCTCTGTTCTTTCCCTTATCAGAGAGTCAATGATGAAGGTGAACCAACAGCTGAAATTCAACATTCCCTTTTCATCACTGATCACCAGATTAGCAGCCTTATCGGGTGTCGAGAGACGTCCGACAGACCGGACGTCTATCTACATCAGTAAGCAGCCTTTCCTACCATACGGAGATTATGACGGGCCACCCCAGAAGAAGAGAAAGACCTCTGAGCCTTCATCAACCACAGTATAGCCATCAGTACCTCCCACAGCTCTTGTACCCACACCCCGACCTCAGACACCATATGAGTTGTGTCGAGATATCCTCCAGGCCGTGCACCGTTATAAGCGTCGCAGCGCTCACCGCTTCCAGTGGATAGTGGCGAAGTTTGAGGGTAGAGACCCTGGGCCACCTCCTCCTGATACACCAGAACCAGAGGCCGAGGAGCCTGCATCTGAGGAGCCAGTAGCTGAAGCTGGCCAGGTCGTCGAGCACCCAAACCGGAGACCAGAGGAGCCTACGATTGAGGAGGTAGTAGTTGAGGAGCAGACAGTTGAGGAGCTTACAGCGTATATGGTTGAGAAGCCCACAGCTGAGCAGCCCAGAGTCGAGGAGCAGGCAGCTGGACCTGAGCCGAGAGTAGAGATGGTAGTTGAGATACCTAACCTGACACTTGAGCAGCCGAGAGCTGAGACCACCCCAGTGACATCCCGAGAGCTGATTGTATATCACCGTCATCATCAACACCCATCACCTCCTCCCAGTTGATTTTCCCAGATTCATTATTTTGGCATGGAGGACCATGCATCATCTAAGTGTGGGGGAGGTTCTACTATTGTTAGGTGTAAATATTCTCTTCCGAACACTTGTCATTTTAGTTTATTTTCAGTTCTTATTATGCTTTTGTAGATACTCTTAGTACTTTAACTTATGCACTTTTAACTTTGGTATATATATTAGTTGTTTCTGGTTATATCTAGCATTGCACTTTCATTTTTCAGTATACATATACATATCGCATTCTATTTTGCATGGTATATAGTATAGAGTTGGATTGTGATTGGATGATGTGAATAGCTTATGCCTAGTTTATCTCAGTCCTAATTGTTCATGTTACTTTTTGCTTGTTGAAAATTAGGAGAAAAACTAGAAAATTTTAAAAAATTTTGCATCCATCACAACATACATACCTACATATATAGGAAATAATTTTGGTGAAAAATAACAAAAATTTTCAAGAATTTTGTTTCAAAGGCATTCTATTGAATTGACTGGAAAACTGTTTTTCAAACTTGCTTGAATAATTTTCTCATGGAACATAGAAGAGTAAAGAACAAATACCTTGTGAGTTTTGAGCTATATTGAGTGGTTACACATTTTAACCGCTAATTTTTGTTCTTGTGTGATATATCTCTTCTATGATTGTAATCTTGGTTTTGCTTGATTCTTTATTTCCAGTGATTGATGTTTTGAATTGCATTGAGCATGATTGAGGCCATCTTTGTTTAAAAGCTCACTTTTCCATATAGCCTACCCTTTGCACTTACCATTGTTAACCCATTTGAGCTATATTTACCCCATTGTTCTTGACTTTAGCACATCACAACCTTAAGCAAAAAAACATGAATTACCTTGGATTACATCATTGATTAGCTTAGGTTAAGGAAGTGTGTTTTATTTAAGTGTGGGGAAATTTTGGAGAAACTTTGGTAGTGATTGAAAAAGGTTATTTCTGGGTATTTCATTAAAAATTTTGAAAAATGGGAACAATCATGTATGAGCTGCTTAATCATATGCATTTTATCTTCACAAAAAAAAAAGAAATGAATAAGAAATGCATATGCGAGGTGAATGATGAGCCATACATGAGTGTTTGTGAAAAAGGAGTTAATGGAAGGTTAGAATTGCATTTTGTGGTAATTTGGTTGATATAGGTTGGGTTGGAGACTTAAACTAATCAAGGATTCAATTGCATTTAGTCCACTTAACCATATCTATCCCACCTTTACCCTAACCCCATTACAACCATATGAAGTCCTCATGATAATTGCGTTCATGCATCACTTGTTGTTGATTGTTTGATGAAAGGTAAATCCTTGAAAACATAATTAGAGGAGACTTGAGTGATTAAACCCCTAGACACCGAGTGCTTAGAGTGTATATACACCTAGTGAGGGTTCAATTACTCAACTCTATGTTCCCATGCTTCTTATCATGTATTCTTGCAAGTTGCTTTATTTTCAATGAGTTGGATCAATTCTCTAGATTTTGGTTGCAATGGGGTATTTCCTTGCTTTGCCTTATTTGTCCATACTTGCTTGGGAATTCGATTGTTTGTTTTCACCAATTTCATATAGATACTATAGATAGATACATAGGTATAGATCGTATTTACATACTTGCATGCATTTAGATAGTTGCAGTTAATAAGTTGATTACCCCTTTGATCATTCTCCTTATTAGTTTAGCATGAGGACATGCTATTGTTTAAGTGTGGGAGAGTTGATGAGTCCATATTTGATGGTGTATTTTGACTCACTTTGGATGGATTCTAGCACATGAACTCACACTTAAGCACCAAAATAGCATACTTTTGTGTTTAATCCCTAGTTTGATCCTAAATATGAAAACATGCAATTTTGTGCTTTAATAGAGCAATTTCATCCCACCTTTGTGCCATTCGATGCCGTGATATGGTTTGTGAGTGATTTCAGGCCTTGAAGGCAAGAATGGAAGGATAAAAGTGGAAGAAAGCATGTACAAGGGAGAAAACATGAAGAAAACAAGGAAAAGCACACACAGTGAAGTGTGCGTGCGCACGGCCCTGCGTGCGTACGCACAGGTCGATTTCCAACCGCGTGTGCAGACGCACACGTCTGTGCGTCTGCACAGGTCCCAACACGTGATTTCATTAATGATGCACATGCTTCGCAATTTCTGAGGCCTCTTGGCCCATTTTCGATGGCTTGGATGCTGAATTGAAGTGTTATATAGAGGAGAGTTCAACACTTATCAAGGGGAACATTTGGAGCAATTTTTACATAGTTTTACATAGTAATTAGGAGTAGGAGTAGTGTAGAGTAGATAGCTCTCCTGGGGTTTATCAATTTCCATTGTAGCATTTTATAGCAAGCTTTGATCTTTCATTTTGCTTCCTTAATTGTAAGTACTCTCAATTTCCTCTTAATTAAAGCATTTTCATTTCCTTGGTTCAAGTTACTTTGTTTATATTGCAATTTTGTGTTTCTTGAAGTTTTGATTAATGAATTTTATGTTTCATGCTTTCTTTATGTTTGATTGCTTGTTTATGTTTGGTTTTGTTGATAATTGGGTATAGTTTTTCAATTTCCTTTACAATTTCTCATGCTTTACTTTTAAGCACACAAGGTGTTTGTGAAAATGCCAACTCTAGATTTTGAGTAGATTTTCCCACCTTGGCTTGTGGTTTGAGTCCCTAGGATACTAGAGTCATGATGTCCGACATTTAGTGGTAATTCTTGGGTAGTTAGTTGATTCTTGTTTCCATTGATGCTAGCCTTTTATCAACTAGTTTGGTAAGTTAGTTAGGACTTATGGATTAAAGTCAATTATGCTTGCTTGACTTACTCCTCGATGGTTGGGGTTGACTAGGCGAGATTGACTCATCATAATTATCATAGTTGTGGTTATGGCAATGATAGGATTCTTAGATTCTCGTTCCCAACTCAAGGCTCTTTTATTGCATTTATAGCATTTTAACTAATTTTGATCTTATCCTCTCTTTACTTGCACAAATTCTAATTTTGATCATCTCTTTGTTCTTTTATTGCTTAGTTCTTTTAATCCTTCATTAATTGCTTGAAAACCCCCTTTTTCTCACAACCGAAAGAGAAAACATTTCATTTGCATTCCTAGGGAGAACGATCCGAGGTTTAAATACTCTCGGTTTATATTTGTTTTGATTTGAATTTAACATTTGATTTGGGAATTAATTGTCGGTCTAGACTATGCTTTCAACGACGTAATTGTATTTTGTGAAAATCTAGATCGACGATAAAGTCTCTGCATCAATAGACAATGACAACCATTATCATCGTCTCCAGATTACACAGGAGTACACAATAATATTGGGGAAATAATAGTTTTTTTTTAATTTATAATGAGAAAAAATCCTGGCCTTATTCCTGTGTATCTGTGTATTTCTGGAGACGATGATAATGGTTGCCATTAATGTTGAAAAAGCCATGCTTGTTATTGGTGTATTTTTGTGTACTCCTATGTACTCTTGTAGACGATGATAATGGCTTAAAAATTTGAGTTCCGTTAGTTTTGAAAAAAATTCAAGTGAAATTCGTCTGGGTTAGGCAAACTCTATTAAAATTATAGAGTTCAGGAGGTCAGGCGAACTCTATAAAAAATATAGAGTGCGGCTAACTCGCCCTAAATAAAAAAAATCGTATTTGAAAAATTAAAGTTGAAAAATGATATTTTTTTAAATGATAAGCAAAAATGATTTTAGTGTTATAGGAAGTGTACTAGAATTTTTTTCATTGGTAAATTTTGAAGATGTCAGGTATATTTACGGACATTGAGATGGATGAGTAATACTATGAGGACAATTACATTAATCAATAAGAAGAGCTAGTATGTGACCAAGATATGATGGATAAACAATATGAATCTGAACAAAATTTTGGAGATGAATTTACAATCGATTGAATTAACTAAACCCAGATTGCTTTGATGATTTCAATCGATTGGGTAATATGACCAATCGATTGAATAAGAAAAACCCCACATGCCTTACAAAATTCAATCGATTGAAGTTTGGGAAGCCTGGATTTCAATTGATTGATTTGTGCATCCAATCAATTGAATTTCTAAAAAACACGATATATTTTTTCAACCCAATATGTATGTAACTAGATTAATGATAAAATTATGATCAATTAGGATTGCAAAATATTTATTACAATTAATGGAATATCTAATTTATTATTGTTTTAGTTTTTATTCTCAACCCCCCCCCCTTCATTCTCATTTCAGCGTGTTTTGTGTGTTGTGAGGAGAGAGTGTGTGCTGAAAATTAGGGTTTTGGTTTAGTTAGGTTGGGCCAAGGGCTCAATATGGGTCCGGTTGGTCTGATTTGGCCCGTTCGGTCCAATCTTGGTCCGATTTCTATCAAATTGGTATCGAAATTCTTGTCTCAATCTCTTCTATCATATTAAGCTATAAAAATCACATTTTTGGCTTTATAGAATAAATTCTCATTTATGGGTTAATTAGTCATTAATTAACCGGATTTTACATTGGACACAATGTTTTGGAGAGGCTGTAGTTTTAGGGTTTGAAAATTTTGAATTTGGAAATTAGAAACAGATGAAAATGAGAGGTTAAATTCACTGTATATGTGAAGAAGATTCAATAATTATGTGAGATGAAAACAGTTAAATTTGTATAAGTATTGAATTGAATTTGTATTATGGTTGAATTGAATTCTAAACTTATTTGTTTGTTGGGAATTTATTTTTTTAGTTTTTTAATTTTTTTTAAAGAGGCGGAGGGCATGTCCCCACTCCCATTGGGACCCGTTGCCATCTCTAGTAATTGCTCACTTATTATAAGTTATTACATGAGAGAAGTTGTGGGTTCAACTCTCACTTCCTTCACTATATTGATATGAGAGTACTGTCTAAGAGAACGATGACAATACAATTTTTTTATATTTTAAACAAAAGAATTAGAAGTTCGATGATTTAGAAAATGAAAAAAAATACAAAATAAATCTTATTTGAAAATTCTTATAATTTGCACAAATAATTTACCATAGTTAACTTATTTAAGTTTTAAACTCAAATTAAAAATAATTAGTATTAATATGATAATTCAATTCAATTATTCCAATAACAATCAAACATATTATAAAAAATATTAATCTTTTATTTTAAAAAAGATGAACTAAAAATCTCCTTATAATTTTCCACTTGAATTAAAATCTTAGTTGTAATCCCCATGTATGTTAAGCACTTATCAAACGCCCACTTACTAACAAGACTCATAAATCAGTCAAATATCAAAGACAATAATCTTTGACCATAACAAAAGAGGTAGTCCCTATTGTTCTTAGGTAGCGTTTGGTGGAGGGATAGAGACAGAAAGATTGAGACTGAGAGATAGAGATTAAAAGATAAAAACAGAAATAAATTTCAGTATTTTGTTTGGTATAAAGTAGAAAATAGAAATTAAAATAAGAATGAAATTCTAATTTAATTTGTACAAAAGGTAAAATTAGAATTAATTAATTGAAATGAGGATAATTTAGGTATAAAATGTTATTAAAGTTTCAGTCTCTGTCTCTAAAAATTTCAGTTCCCTGTGTCTTTACTTTTTGAAGGTACTGAAATATTGAAATTTTAGGGACAGAGACAAAAATTGTAATATACCAATCTTTGAACGAACAAATATAATACTAAATCTCAATTTTTCAGTCCCTGTTTCAGTACTTCAGAACAAACGCTAGCTTACGGATGGAAAGATAATCGACACACAAGAGAGAGAGAGTAAGTATGTTTGGGAAGCATGCACGAACTCCAAAAAACTACTTAGGTTATGATGTTTGCATGACTACTGTTTGAAGCATTGTCTAGTCTTATTACAATCTACAATCTGTAACTTTTATATATGAATTGAAAACTACATGAAATCCCATAACTAAACTCTCAAGTCACAGCAAATTAGGCTATCAGAATGGGCCCCCTCTGATATCTGAAAACCCATAAGTAATGTAAGCAATAACAATAGTGTCAAAATTGTTGTTGCAATCGTATTTGCTGTGTAGATAAGAAATTTGAATACATAGTATAATTTTTCTAACATTCATCATTTATCACTCTATCACGCTAAAATAGACCATGAATCTTACATTGAGTATTTTCCAAAATCCATTCTAAATAATCCAAAATCCGTTCTAATAAATTAAGGTGTTTTTTTAAATAAAAATTTAATTTTAATGCACAATATAAATTGATTTTCTATGTGTATCTAATTTTGTAATACTACGTCAACAAAAAAAAAAATTTACTTTAATTACGTAAATAATCATCTAAAAAATTAATATAATTGAATAATCGTATAAAATATTTTTTATGTGTATCAAAATTAAACTAAAAAATAATATTAAATGTACAATATAAAAGTATTAAACAAATCTAATATTCAGTCAAAAAAAAAAAAACAAATCTAATATTCAACATAGATGTACACCGACATAAATATACAGATATTTCTATATAAACAAAGGTGAATAAAATACAATAATTATTTTAGATGGAATACTAATTATTAAAAGGAGCTACACTTTATTGAATGTACTACTCAGTCTATCATAGACATTTCATCAGAAATACACAGTTGTATCTGAATAAATCGACAATTACTGTTAGATATTGAACTAAAAAAAGGGATCTACACTACATAAGATATGGGAAAAGTAACCGCATCACACTCCACTCTTTTCCCAAATCCACACTGTATCATACACACACATTTTAAAACAAAATACACAAATTTTCCGATAAGCAAAAATACAAATACGTTCAGGTTAAAAATAAACAAACTGTTTAACACATAAAATTATATACTATTTTTATTTTCAAAATACACCAAAACAAAGTATATGTCGAAAATTTAAATGAACATTTAGAAGTATTTCGGATATGGGTGCAAAGTATATATAAACAAACCATGATGATGATGATGATGATGATGATGATGATGATGATGATGATATTTAACATTAGAAGATCTAATCAAATGGGGATGGGGGGGAAAATTAACATGAAAAGCTAGCAATGTTTTTTACCGCATTCACAGAAGAAAACATGGAACATGATCTGCAAATCCATAACTCCTTCATAAATGACCCACCATCAAGTACACACATATTTATTACAAATTGGAGGACGCGATGTAATGATCTCACACATGCACACAACCACACTCACTCTTCGCACTACCACTTAAATTTATTCACTCAACTCATCACTGCTACTAATTTTGTAATCAGGAACAGTGCAACTCCAATTGTACATTTTTTTAAATCAAATTCCAGAATGCATACCTTATATTGCAGTATCACCATGTCTCAAATCCCCAAGTTCTGCTGCATACATATAAATAAATAAATTTAAAAATAAACATTATTATTTAGGGCATGCAGCAGCAGCAACAATAATAACAAAAAAAATTTATTTTAAAAAAATAGTTTGATCATTTTTTAGTTTTTTCAAAATATAAACTATTGCAAAATAGTAAAAAAATATATAACTTTAATCTTAATTGTACTTTTTAAACATTGTTAAAATTTTATGATTATTAAGTATAACCATTATAAATAAAATGCACCTTTTAATAACACATGAATATAATTAAACACCAATTTTATGATACTATATATTATCATTTCAAAAGTCTTACAAATTAAATATGTATATGACTCAACAAGTGTGCAAAATTTATTTTACATGATGCACATGAATTCAACTCATACATTATATAATATTATATGTATATAAATACATGGTTGTGGACTTACTATACTAGTGATTTGATTCATTTGAAGGTGGTGGCAATGGCGGTGGTGGAGATTGAGCTTGAGGTTGTCCATGAGATGGGGGACGCTTGCGCTTCTTCTTCTCGTAACTGATTCCTCTGGCTTTGGCCTGTGAATCACGAACCTCACGGAGGTAAAGCCTGACGGCGCGAGCGCCGAAAGGGTTGGCTTCCGGCTTCCCTCCATTCTCTTCAAAAGCTGCCCTGAGGCGGCCGATGAGCGCGTCGAGGCTCCCCCATGCTTGCCGCAACGGACAAGGGCACGGCGCCGGGGGGGTTGGGTGTCCATAGAATGGACACATCTGTGTGTGAACCTTCGTTTTTCCAAACTGGTCCAGGTACCTCAAACATATTATAGACACATTTTCAGTTAAATGCTACTTTAATACAAAACTTTGTGTTCAAAATTTAGACACCAATATAATAATTTCAACCATCTTGTACACCAAAATTGAGTAACATATA
>NC_029786.2:54990800-55019793 GCF_000816755.2 Arachis ipaensis | reverse complement strand
CACTAGTAAACTAAGATTAAGACGTTCTAAATTAACCAAAAATAATAACAAAATTTTTGATATGACAAATGAAAATCTAACGTTAACAAGTGAGCCATGTTATATTTTCTGTTAATGGAAGAAGTCTCTTATCAGAGATTTCTCATCACAGTCGAATATTTTTAGCATATTTTTAAAAATTTTTAAAATATTTTTATTAATAACAATAGAAAAAGTTTAAAAATTCAACAGATTTGTTAAATTCTGGCCAATACTTAACCAGTAAAATAAAAATGAATAATTCTCCTCTATTAGATAAAATCTCACACTATTAAATACACTATTAATAACTAATTGATGATTACAACTCATAAAATCTGCTGACCTAGCACTCCTCGTAACAAAATTCTATAACATTTCTCTCAGTTATTTCAAGTACATTTTTAGTAATTTAATTTACTGTGTTGACTAAAGGCTAGTTTTCTGTATTTCTTCGATCTTGAATTACTTGGTCAAAAATTGAACCCATAGTATCTCATTTGATTGCTTACTATTATTAACACTATCGATGATGGTGTTCTTTTGTTTCTTCCCCAGCTTTTTTCTTCCCTAGACTCTATATCTTATTCCAGAATTTTGCTTAATTAATTAATCATGGTTAATTATTATTTCTCTGAGTATAGTTTTTCTTTGCATGTATTTTATGCAGATCACTTTCTGCATGTGGAAAAAATAAGGTAGATTATTGACTATAGAATACAGTAAGATTAAGATCATTGAATATATAGATGGATATAGATACCTGAGAAACTCAAGAACATGTGCACCGCTGCAACGAGAGAGAGAGAGTGGAGGTCTATGGTTTCTGAGGTACTGACCAAAGGTGTTCCAATCCCTCCTCTTCTGATTCTCGTAGCGGCTCGAAGAAGGAATGGAAGATGACGATGTCGACGAAGACGATGCCGATGATGACGAAGTCATGGCCATGGTCATGGATGTCATCATCATCAAATTGTTGTTGGTGGCGGTGGTGGTGCTGATGCTGCTCCTGTTGTTGTTGTTGGACTCAAATTCTTGAAAGTTCATGGCTTCTTGGTTGGTTAGTTGGTTCTTTTAATTTTTCTGATCTAAGATTGGATGTAGATGTAGATTTTCAATAATAATAATATGAAGTGTATCTCACTACTGTTTATTTGCGAACATCAAATCAAGGATTAAAAATTATTTTTTAAAAAAAATAGACAAATAAATAGTAAAAATAGTGAGAAAAAGATCAAATTGAACCAGGCAAATGAATGTGAATAATGTTATTATCACGTTTGAGAAAAGATTGTTCAAACTAAATTTCCGTGAGATTTGAGGTTTGAAAAAAGAACAAGGTGTGTGGGTTTTTGATAATGCTATAGGAGAAAAGCAAAGAGAAAGAAAAGAGGGTGGGTAAAAGAACAGTGTAACAATAGTGAAGAGAGACTATAAGATGTTTTCCTATGAGGGCATGCTTGAATTCCTTTGGTTTTTGTTAACTCCTAGAAGATGAAAAAAAGAAGAGAAAAAAAAGTCTTGTAAATGTTTTAAGGTGCTTTTTGTAAACCCTGTTTTCCTGAAAACAATTTAAGGAATTGGCAGATTTTATTTCCGGAAAAAGGGAAGCAAGTGAGTTCCTATGAGCCTATTTTCCCAGTGCCCATGCAATTGCCAAAAGACAGAAAAGGGAGTGGGTGTAATTGAGAAAAGAAACAAGCTGCGTTTTGGACTTTAGGGCTTTTGTGGAAATGAAAAAAGGTTGATAGTGACTTTGAAAGATGATTGATGTAGACAGCATAAAGTATTCAACTTAATGGGTAAAACGGAAAAAACAAATTAACATTAAAAAAATTAAACATACATAAAAAAATTAATTAATAATTTAATTATTATATATTTATGTATATATATTGTTTAATTTATTTTTGTTATATATTTTATTTAATATTTTTAAAATTTTTCATTCATGATTTTAAGTTCTAACAGTGTATAGAAAAAAATTATTCTCCGTCGAAATAATTTTTATACAAAAAAGGTTTAGTTATTAATAATATTGCAGTCATATTAAATAACTAATTAGAGTATTAGCCAACTTTAGTTAATTATTAGTTTGATTATAAAAAAATCTAAAAAATACCAAAAACGCAAAATTTTTTTCCGCCGTGCATGCATTTTCTTCTGTTGTGTGTGTACTTCCCTCCACGGCATGTCTTCCTTCTCTCTGCCGTGCATTCACTTTCCTCTGCCACGCCTTTGCTTTCCTCCGTCCAGCCATTATCTTTCTTTTGTGCGTCTCTCTCTGGCATAGTCAGCCTTTCTACCATGTTCGTCTTCCTTCATACATAACTATCGACAGGGGTATTTAAATTTAAACCGATTTAAATTAAACCGTTCATTCAATCCAATCTAAATTGAAAACCAATTAAAACCGTACTAATTCGGATTTGATTGGATTCAATTTTTTGCAAACCGCTGAATTTGATCGGATTTCGGATCTACTTTTCATAACTAATCCAATCCAATCCAAACCGCACAATGTACTATAATATTATTATTTTATTATTATATTTATAATTATATTTATAACATGTTTAATTTGTTATACATTTTTCTATTGTTCATGTATTATTATTATTTAATAAATATTTTATATTTAAAATATTATTTATTTATTTATTTTAACTAATCTATAATTTTATTTCTATTGTTATGTTATCGTTGGCTTTTTAAGATATATTAAGACTTGGTATGTCATTGTTGATTATTTAAAATTTGATTTTAAGACTTGTTATATGTATTTAATTTTTTTATTTAAAAAATCGCAAATCCAAACCGATCTAAACCGCTTGTAATCGAATCGGATCGGATCGGATTTTCAAAAAAAAAATTCATCCAATCCAAACCGCACCACACATAAATTAAGCGTTCGGATCGGATGACTTTTTTCCTTAAAACCGAACCAAACCGCACCACAAACACCCCTAACATCGTTGATAGAATTTTTGTTTTTGGAGATTTTGGATGTTATTTTGTTTATGATTTTGGATGTTAGTTTTTTTCAAATTTTTAGATATTAATGATTGTTATGTTTTTATTTTTTGGATGTTTTTTGATTTAAAAAAAATATTTAAAACTAAATAAAAAATCTAAAATATAATAAAAGAAATATCTAAAACAGTTTTTTAGACCTTCTCTTACTATTATGACAGAATAATCCAAAGTAGAACGAAAAATTGGATAATAAAAAATAAATAATTAACAAATAAAGAAGTAAAAGAAGAAAAAAACAAGAGAATAAAACATGATTTTGTTGCTTCTTTCTTTTTTGTTTGATTGACAACACCTTTTCTGAAATGACTTATTTGCCCTCCAGTGTCTTATATGACCAACTTTACTTCAACAAGGGGATCATTGTGAACCAGAGTCCAGAGTTGAAACTTGAAAGCATATATCAAAAGATTATTATAATAACTTACCAAAAGAAAAAAAAAAGGATTATTATAATAATAATTTCTAAAAAAATAAAATGAAAGAAAATTAGCACCATGCACAGTAGGGTTTTTTGTTGCAAGCCAACCATCATTCTGATGGGGTTGCTTTTGAACAAGTGCTAATCCCCAGAGATATCAACTGCAGATATTATAATGATTTCGTCTCAATGATTTCATCATTGACCGCAAATAAGGCTCCAGTTAAAAACAGTATAATGTTTAATTAGTGAAGCATTTAAGCTTGAAAGTTAAGCCATTTATGTACACTCCCTAAATGTTTAGACGTAAATGGTTAAGAATTATTCCTACTTGTATTATATATACAAATAAACAAGTTAGCAGTATCTATATACAGTGACGGACTCAAAAAATTTAGTTGTGGGGATAAAAAAAAGGTTTAATTATTCTGCAGGTCCCTATAGTTTCACCGAATTTTCAATTAGGTCTCTATACTTTTTTTCTTTTCAATTGAATCCCTATATGTTAAATTTTTTTTTAATTAAGTCCCTACCGTGACAATAACGTTTAAGATAACAGAATATTCTTAGTAAAAAATGAATATTCTCTTTTTTGAGATAAAGAACCTCGTTCAGCACACTTCTATATTTTGAAAATTCCAAAAAGACCATTTTCATTTCACTCCCACCCCACGCATCCCTAGCCCTAACCTCTTCGCCGAGCTCTCTTCGGATCTGCCGCACGGTTCTGTCTCGCTGCGCCTCCACCTCTCGGCGTCCCTCTCATGCTTCGTCTCTTGTATTCTGCTCGTTCTCTCGTGCCTAGTGTGCTCCACTGCTCGTATTCTACTCGCCGCACCTCTGTCCCTCACTACGTCGTGCCTACGTGCCTCCGTGCTTCCATGCCTCCCTCGCCGTGCCACGCCTCCGTCCCTTGCGGCTGGTTTCTCTACCTGAAGTGCTGCTCGTTGTCCACGGTTCTGCCTCTACAACAGGTGATAATTTAATTTAGATTATTTCCAATTTTTTTCTCACGATGGATTCTTTGATGTTGTTTATGTGAATTTTATTGTTGATTGGTTTATTTTGACGTTGTTTAAATGTTGAATTTGGTTTCTGAATTGGTTTCTGAATATGAATATGAATTGTTTTTGTTCTTTCTTTCAATTTTCATTCAGCTACTTATGATGTTAGTGTTCAGAACACTTTAAGATATGCATGTGTTCCAGTTTATGGTATCTCAAGATTGAATCTTCTGAGCTATGCTAGTTCATTCCAAATTTATGTGGCTCACTTGGCTGCAATATCAGAGAAGTTATATAGCCAAGCTCATGTTTGTCTACATAGGTAAGTGTATAACTTTCAATGTACATAGTATATATTTTCCCTCCATGCATTCTTTCTTGTTGGTGCATTCCTGGAATAGTTGTGGTTGCTAAAATTGCTATGCTTTTTGCATTTATCTTTGTCCCACTGATCATGTATTCTATGATGCATCTGTCATATGGGATTTGTCCTTTAGCTTCATGTCCAACTGCTCAAGATGTCATAGCTTAAGGGTGTTTTTTTTACTAAGTTTGTAAATTACACCATTGTCCCAAACAGCTGCTGTGTATGTAAGAGTAGTAATAACACCAGTCATCCATTCACTTTCACAGGTGTGCATATAATCATTTGGTTAGTTGAGTTCTTTTTCCTTAAGTTGAGTTCTCTGCACTATCTATAAAAGTGTTTATTCAAAATTTTGGAAACAAGTTGGTTCAACTTTCAAACCATAATTTGTCATTGTCACTTTTCATTCTAATCATAATTGCATTAACTATTTAAAGTAAGGAAATGCATTAATTTCATTGCTGACATTTTCTTTGAGGACTTCCAGGTTTACATTGTTTCTATGAGCTATCTGTATAATCCATATATTATTCTAATTAACTAATTAATTAGCATATCATAATTATTGACTGAAATGATGTTTGACCATATATATGTGCCAGATCCTTCTTTGAGTACTATCTTCGAAGAGCAGGGTCAACCATTTTCACCACTTTTTTAGTCCAGATAGACATTGGTTCGATACCAGGTGTATATGGTGGTGACGGAAGAACTCCCGAAGAGATGAATAGACCTCACAAAAATGAATGGTTCAGAGGGTGGGAGGCTGCAATACAAGAACTGATTTTTAGATTATTTGTATTACACTGAAACTATATTTTCTATGATTTTCGTTATTAAATTTCAATTTTCAATAACACAAATTACATAATCTTGTGATTTTTTATGGTGTACCATGATATGATAAAGACACAAACTATATTATATGAATCCACACAAATGTAAAATATTACATGATCATAATGAATATTTGAATGATAGAAACTAAATTTTATATATACTTATTATTCCTATTTCTGTTTCATTTTATTCATTCCTTCTTTCTTTTTGTATGTTCTTAAGATAAGGTATTTGGAAAGTAAAAAAAAAAAAGAGAATGTATTTTTGGTAAAATTTGTATATAAATAAGTAAAAGAATGATAGTGATAAAATAAAAGAAATTATAAGGATATCTTTCATGTCGTAGAATTATTGAATATGGATTATAGGAATATCTTTCATTGAATATTTATAGTTTCATTGAATTCTCAATTAGGTCCCTATACTTTTATTCTTTTCAATTGGGTCCCTAAGGGTATACAAGTAATTTCACAATTCACTAACGTTTTTTTTACGTTTAAACGTTAACAGGGACTAAATTGAAAAGAAAATAAAGTATATGGACCCAATTGAAAAGAAAAAAAGTATAGGGATCTAATTGAAAATTTGGTGAAACTATAGGGACCTGCAGAGTAATTAAACCTAAAAAAAATAAAATTTAGATATAGATATATTTTTTTTGTTTTTTATAATATCCAATAAATTAAGAACTAATTTATCATGACTTTGAGTTTTATTTAAGAGGGTCAATGAATTATTACACACACGAAATAAAATTCGAACTCCCAACACTTGTTTAAGCGAATGATTAAGCTAATTACTCGACCAACCCAAATTTATTTAGACATATTTAAAATTTTAAATTAGAACTATCTATACATATTAATAAGAATTATATTTATAGACCAAAAATATTGACTAAAATAGTATCAAAATTTACTGGTTGCAAAGATGGATTCCAGGAGAATAAAGAAGTTCGTAGAAAGATGCGCAGTGTAGAGTTCATTGATCATGAGAAGAATCTTTGCTGCTTATCGTCAAATTTGATGTGACGACAATAAAATGTAGAATATAACTTTTTTTTTGGAACTTTCATAGTTAGCCACGGTTAAAACCATGGCAAATTTGTTGTGGTCAATAATTTTTTGTTTCATTTATGGGATTTAGCCCTGATTAGAACTGTGGCTAATTTTTGTTAGGTTGTGACTAAATTACAGTCTTTATAGTTCTTAAAATTGTGGCTAAAGGCTAAAAAACCGTGGAAAATCATAAATACAATGCCCTGAATGGCTAATGTTTCTTTTTTGTGGCTATTTTGTGTTAGTCACAGTTTTTTGAAGTTTTAGTCACGATTTTAACAGTAACTAAAAACTGTGTTTGTTGTAGTGTGCAATTAGACAGTACTACAAAATGCAGGTCACGTTTGATAAGAAAAAAAGGTAAAGAGGTTGCTGCAAAATGCAACTCACATTTGACAAAAAAAAAAGTAAAGAAGTGGCTGCAACAGGTAGATAAATTCACGTTGTGAAGCGAGTCCTTTGCATCCAGACAAGACCTACAACTTTAACCGCTTTTTGCTTTGGAAGACGCCAAAAGCATCCTGCGTTTTGCAGGTTAGCAGCGCATAGCACAAGCTGCATTTTGTAGTTGGAATGCTTGCATGTCCAACACTTGGAGGGAGAAGAGTCTTTATATGCTGGATAAAGCCATTTGCGTTTTGGTTGAACGAAGAAAAGAGAGTGTTCATGCGTTTTGAGTGTGCTTCGGGAAGAAAAGTGTGCTTGAAGAGAAGGAAAACGTTTGTGTGAGGAGTAAAATCAATAAAAAAATGGCTCGTAGTTAGTTCAAGAACATATTATTAAACATCTGGATACACTACAAGTTTTTTAATAATTAGTGGAGATTTTTTTAGTGGGAATTTTTAAAAACCTACACAAAATATTTTATTTGTGGCAAATTGTAAAACTCCCCTGCATAATTATTAAAAATCCCCTCACTATTGCACATAATTAAAATTCTTAAACCCCCCTCCAAACAAACCCTAAAGCTCGCAGCCGTCGTCGTGTGAGAGAGAAGATATCGTCGAAACGTGCAAGAGGCTAGCTTCAACCCTAAAGTTCGCAGCCATCGCTGTCTCCATTGCCACCGCCATCACCACCACCATATCCATTCGTCTCCTTGCTGCCACTGCCACCACATGCTTCGATAATCTCTTTTTCCATTTTCTCCTCCGTCGATGCATCGTCTCCTTTGGTCGCGACGTGGTAACTTTTGAGATTTCCCTCTCTCTCTCTGTCTCTCTGTCTCTCTTTTCATTCTTCGTGAAATCTTTCCGATTACTTCTCTGATCTAGTTTGATTTATTATTCTTTGATCTTGGATTTAGCTTTTGTTACTTTTGCGATTATTCAGTGAACTTGATGGCGACACAATTAGTCTAGATATTTTTGCTTACTGATTTTGTGAGAAAATTTTTTGTTTTTATCTAGCTATTCAAGGAATCAGTGATTTTTGGCAATATTTGAAATTTGATTTCTATACATGTGTGTGACTTTTTTTTAATATGATATTCTTTATTTTGTGCTTACGTATAATTTCTTGGATGTTGTCCTTGTTAACTCAGAGAAAGTGTTCAATGATATCCTCAAAAAAGTTCAAGGTTCTTTTTTAGTTTTCCTTTCATTTTCTATGGATAGATTTTGTTTTCTCTGATTTATACTATTGGAGATTTATTACTCTCTCTGTTTGATTTTGTAAATAACTAAATATGCTTTCACCTTTGTTAATTTAATTTTGTTCATGCAATTTCATTATGGAATGATAATATAAAGTTGATTGATTGCTTCTTTTAATTTTTTGCTAAAAATCTATTAAAAACTTAATTCTCTTTTTTATTTAACTCTGTATTCTTATTGTCTCTTGGTTCAAATTGTTGCAGAAGAAGGATAATTTCAAGAATCCATTATATATAGAGAATCTGATGGAGGAATATGTCATCAGCTTTGATGAAGTGACACAAAATTTTGATTGAGGTAGGGACTAAGAAAGCTTTGAAGCAAATGTTGCATAATGATGTTTCCTTACTTTATTAATTACCTATTGATTAATAGAAAAAAAATGAATGAGATATTTTGTTACTCCCTTCAGATATTTTCTTTTGTCATTCTCTGCTTTATAAGAGAACCTGAATCGCTAACTCTGTTAGTAAGGGAAGCAAGTAAAGTAAGTAAAGTGAGTAAGAATCTATTTATTGATGTTTTTTAGCTGCTTGCAAATCATATTTGTATGTGCACATTCATTATTGACTCTCTGGAAAGTGGTACTAATTATTACCTTATACGGTTGCATTGCATCTTTAATTTCTTGTAATCACTTCTTTTTAATTACTTCTCAACTCATGGTCAAGTGATAGAGAAAAATTTAATCTCCATGGCTCGTGAGATGGAAAAGCTTTGTGCTAAGATTATAAGTGCAGAGAAAAGACAATGTGCACCTGCCAATCCAGGTATATGCTTGAAATGCGTCTTGTTTTCTGCTATATAACTATGTATGTTAATTCATGGTTAAGATAGATATATAAAAATGATTGGTTACAAGTTGCAACTTTCGTTTAAAACATTGAAAGGGATGTATGATGTGAAAAATGTGGTGATTAAACTACTAACCCAATATTTTGCAACTCATTAGTCTTGGTGTTGCATCTGTGCTGGACGGACACTATTTTATAGTCATTTCTTTCCATGTAGTTGTCAAGTATCTTGTGTCTCACATGTGAGCACGTGACACATGATGACAAATTAAACATCGATCAATATTTATAACAACAGATCTACCTTTCAGATGTTTGTACTACGGCTTTAAGTTTCTGCTGTTCATTAGAGTACTCAAAATTAGAAAAGAGAAACACATATGCATCAATCTTCATTAAGTCCTGACATAACTATTTTCCAAGGTTTCTTTAGATCATTAATAAATAGAGATCAAACATGGGAACAAGCTTAAAAGTTACCTTGCATAAAATTTAAGTTGGGCAAGTGGAATGATGATGATGAAAATTATTTGAAAAAATAATAGCAATTTTCTCAAAACAGTCAAGAAAAGCATGGTTCTACTGCCTATATCAAACTCTACTTGTCAGCACACTAGGCTAGTCAGAACATTTTGGGATGTAGGTGTATGAACAAGCAAATCAAAATTCAACTTTGAGAAATCTAATCCCAACTCACGCATAACAGTTAAAGAAATAAAAGAATGTGATGCACCCAAATCGTAAAGTGCAGTTAGAAAACGAGTCTTGATACAACACTGATCCTGGGTCAGGGAGTCCGAATACGAGCATCTTCAGCAATTATTGTAAATACCCTTCCTGGCTGTTGCGGTCTAGCTACTCCTTGTACCGACTTCTTCGGACAGTTACTGATCACTATATGCCCCGGTTCACCGTAGTTGTAGCAGACTTTCTTTCCAAAATAACAAGGCCTACCAGTGTGATACTTTTCACACTACTTACACGTCAGGCCTTCCTGTGTAACACCCTGTTACCCTAAGCCTTACATCTAGCTGTAAGGCAGAGGATAACAAAGTGCCATGACAGTTCTAAAGCTTATAATATATAATATATATCCAATAATTTATATAACTAGAAGCCCGATGGAGGAGTAAAGCTCAAAGTCGCATAAAGCGGAATTACAAAACGCGAAGCATTCACACACGATAACTAAACACGTAGACACACACACACACACACACAGATATATATATATAACCTTGTAGATAGCTCCAGGATACACAAGGTAATAATTAAATTAAGCAAGGTATATTTTTAAGTATGATATACCAAAAAGAGGACTAGTTCTAGCCTGCGGAGTTTAGCCTGGCTAGTCAAACTGAATACAACATAGTTTTGAAGTTTAAAATAGCAACAACCTATCTCTCATAGTTTTCAGAAGTAAAGCCTCTAAGGCAACAAAGTTAAATATACAAAAGGTAAGAGAATACTACAGCAAAAGAAATGTAGAATAAAACATAAGAAAGATCATTCTCTGCTCTGTCCCGTCCGCAAACTCACCATGGTGGGTTGCGACCTGCATCTGAAAAGCAACAATAGAAATATCGTATGAGAACCAAAGGTTCTCGGTATGGTAACAGTGCCCAATATTGTAAGATGTAAGGTTCCAGGACACCGAAGGCAATCCTAGAACTTCACCATAAGCCATAAACGGGGTTATCTAAACTTAGCGGGGTTCTAACTAATACCAAATCACACCGCTGTATCTCACATCCTTCACCAACCTAACCTCTGTGCGATCCTATCGCCACCGTCTTCCGAACCTCCTCAATTTCAGTAGAAAACACAGGTAATTCTTAAAAGTAAAGCACAAGTAATTATCATGTATAGCAAGTAAATCAAGAAGCACATAAGCATGTTATACAATTAGGCAAGGTATACAAGTAAACAAAGCAAGCAAACACATAGTAAATGCATATGATGAATGCCTGTCCTATTGGCTCATGATATCACTTGTCGGTCTATAAATGCCAACCGACACATCCTCTCAGATGTAGCCTTTCTGCCACGCCAGGGATATAGGCCCTGCACACTCATGAAGCAGAAAATCTGCCACGCCAGGGATATAGGCCCTGCACACTGATGCCAGGGCATTTTGGCCAGTTTCACTGACCTTTTCTTTATGGTTTTAAGGTAGTTTCATGCATTTTCTTAGGAAATAAGCAAGTTTTGGGTAAATAATCACTTACATCTTGATTCAAGAAAACATTGTGAATTTTACATGATTTCATGAGAATTATGCATGAATTAAAGGACAAATTGTATGATGCATGTCTCATAACTTGGATCAGAGCTTTGATGCACTTTATTGCTTGATTTCAGGATAAAGGAAGCAAGGAAGAACCACGTTAGCAGCCACGTTAGTCTAGCTAACGTGACCACTAACGTGGAATGAAGGCTAGCTTGCAACGTTAATGAGAAAATTGATTGCCAATAACGCCTTCGTAAGCCATCATAGCCCACGTTAGTTACCACGTTAACTATGTTAACGTGGAAGCTAACGTGGAAGAGAAGTAGAACTCCAACGTTAGTGGTAAAAGTAAGTGCCACTAACGTTCCAAAAGGGGCAATTGGCCACGTTAAGAGCCACGTTAACTTAGTTAACGTGAGCTCTAACGTGGAAGAAGAAGATGATGCCAACGTTAGTGACACTCACCTTTGTCACTAACATTGGATTGAGCCACTATGAGCCACGTTAGTTGTCACATTAATTATATTAACGTGGAAGCTAACGTGGAGAAGAGGGATGATGAGCCAACGTTAGTGACACTCACCTTTGTCACTAACGTTGGAGATGGCTATCAATACCACGTTAAAAGTCACATTAACTTAGTTAACGTGAACTCTAACGTGGGAAGTAGGGGCGTTCTAAAGCGTTAGTGACAAAGGTAAGTGTCACTAACGCTCTCGAAGATTTGGCAAGCCTACGTTAAAGGCCACGTTAACTATTCTAACGTGAACTCTAACGTAGGGAGAAAGGGGTACTCTCAACGTTATTGAAAAAGGTAAATCCCAGCAACGTTTGCGAAGGGCCAAGGTCAACGTTAGTGGTCACGTTAGTGCCACTAACGTTGAAGTTAACGTGGACCACTTTGGGTTAGGAACGTTAGTGAAAAAGGTGATTGTCACTAACGTTCTCAACCCCACATTTTCACTTAACGTTAACACCACTAACGCCCTAAGCTAAAGTCCCTGCCTACTTCACACTTTCTCTGCAAGTAAAGCTGAGCCCACTGAAGAAGATAACTGCTTCAACTCAAGATCTAAAGGCCCATATCCAAGACTTGAAGAGCCAACTAGAAGATCAGAAGAGTAGTATAAATAGGGAGAGCTTTGAACTAGAAAAGGGAGCTTTTGGCATTATTAGAATTACTCTCTGTATTTTACTTTCTCTGCACTTTTAGTTTAACTTTCAGAATGTACTCTCCATCTTTGCTTTCCATTCCCAGAGCTATGAACAACTAAACCTCTTTCATTGGGTTAGGGAGCTCTGTTGTAATTTGATGGATCAATAATAGTTTTCATAATCTTTCTTCTTTCTTTTCTCTTGATTTTACTAGAAAGCTTTCAATCTTCATCCAATTGAGTAGTTATCTTGGAAAAGAAGCTATTCATACTTGGATCTCTTCTGAACCTTGGAAAAAGGATGAAGAGATCATGCTAGAAATGTTTTCTCATGTTGGACCAAATTGGGGTTTGGGCGGATATGGTGACATATAATTCTCCCAATACTTTAATTTGGAAATACATGTGGTATAATTAGTGACCACACTTCATCTCTTCTCATGAGCAATTAGACCAAGGAATTGGCTATTGATCTGATTTGAGAGATTGAATTACCAAGGAATTGGAATTCAATCACTTAAGATTGCCAAGGAGATCAATGAATGCATTAATTGAGGAAGAGATGAAAATGAACTTGATCCGGAGAATGCAACATCTCCTAAGCCCAATGAATTTCCCATTTCTGATCTTACCCATTCTCTTTACTTATTGCCATTTACTTTCATGCTAAACTTCCCTTTCCCATTTAAGATTCTGCAATTTACTTCCCGTCATTTATTTTCTGCTATTTACTTTCCCGCCATTTAATTTCCTGTAATTCTCAACTCACTTTCTGCTTAGCTCAACTAGAACATTCTTCCAATTAAAGTTACTTGACCAATCAATCCCTGTGGGATTCGACCTCACTCTACTGTGAGTTTTT
Organism: Arachis ipaensis; assembly: GCF_000816755.2. Taxonomy (NCBI): domain Eukaryota; kingdom Viridiplantae; phylum Streptophyta; class Magnoliopsida; order Fabales; family Fabaceae; genus Arachis; species Arachis ipaensis. Next base: position 55,006,357 of record NC_029786.2, on the reverse strand, counting down.
ACTTGACGACAATTCGGTATACTTGCCGAAGGAAATTTGTTGAGAGACAAGTTTTCGTGCATCAAGTTTATGGCGCCGTTACCGGGGATTGATTTTGTATCAACAATGATTAAATTGGTGGATAACTAGATTGAGCATTTGTTTTTATTTTGTTTGATTTAAGTTCATTTGAGTAATTTACTTTCTGTTTAGCTATTTTCTTCCCTTTCCCCTACCCATTTTCTTAGTTGTTTACAATTCAGTCACTAACCTACTAACTGTTTGATATATTACATCACTCACACTAATAGCATTTCTGTAGAAATTACTGTCTTGCATCTATCTCTCTTGCTTTTGCTTTGTTGGTTGTATGACAGGTAGAAGAAGCGGGGCTTCAACTTCCTTTGATTCTGAACCTGAGAGGACCTTCCTTAGATTAAAGAGGGAAGCAAGAGGAAAGAGAGTAGTTGGTGCTGAGGAAGAGGAAGAGGAAGAGTACTTTGAACCAGACATGGAGGAGAATATGAAGAACCATCATGAAGAAGAGGCTCACAACCATGGCAGAGAAGGTCCAGCGCATCAGGCTGGACAAGAGAGAAGAGTTCTGGGTTCTTACATCAACCCAAACCCAGGAAACTGTGGAAGTAGCATCCAAAGGCCAACCATACATGCCAACAACTTTGAACTAAAGCCACAGCTCATCACCCTTGTTCAGAACAATTGTTCATTCGGAGGAAGTGTCCAAGAAGACCCCAATCAACATCTAACCACCTTCCTGAGGATATGCGATATTGTGAAGTCTAATGTTGTTCATCTTGACACCTATAGACTACTTCTGTTTCCCTTCTCACTCAAGGACAAAGCATCTAAATGGCTGGAATCCTTTCCAAAGGAGAGTTTAGCAACCTGGAAAGATGTGGTGAATAAGTTCTTGGCAAGATTCTATCCTCCTCAATGGATCAACAGGTTGAGAGCTGAGGTACAAACATTCAGACAGCAGGATGGTGAGACTCTATATGAAGCATGGGAGAGGTTTAAAGACTTGACAAGAAGATGCCCGCCAGATATGTTCAATGAATGGGTGCAGTTGCACATCTTCTATGAAGGCCTTTCGTATGAATCAAAGAAGGCAGTAGACCACTCATCCGGGGGATCTCTGAACAAGAAGAAGACCATTGAAGAAGCCATAGATGTCATTGAGACTGTAGCAGAAAATGACTACTTCTATGCTTCTGAAAGAGGCAATACTAGAGGAGTGATGGAGCCAGGGACGGATCTACTCTTACCGGTGTGGGGGCAAGCGCCCCCACTACAATTTGGAATTTTATTGAGTAGTATATAATAATAATATTTATTTGCCCCCACTAAATTATTAAATTTGACCCCACAATAATTTTTTATTCAACTTTCGATGCTTAATAGTCAATTTGAGTACTTCATATTAGATGTCTATTATAATGATGAATTTTTAAATTTAAATAAGATTGTTGTTCTTTCTTAGAAATCGACTCGAAAGAATATTATCTATTCATTTGTGTTTTTTCTTTTGAAATTAGCTTTAATTTTTTATAACTACACTAATTGAATAAACTTTTTCAACAATGAATATCATCAAGAGCTAATTGTATGAAAGTTGAATTTTAAATGATTGTTCAACAACATATACAAAAAAAAGACATTTTGATTATATTGTCAATGTTTCAAAATATGAAATATAAAAAATTAAATTTTTAGATAATTTTATATCTAATTTTTTATGTAAACTTAATATTTTTATTATAAAAATTATTATCATGTTATATATATTTTGCCCCCAATATCAAAATTTTCTGGATCTGTCACTGGATGGAGCTGAACAATGTGGATGCTCTGCTAGCTCAAAACAAGATGATTACCAAGCAATTAGCTGACCTCACCAAGAAGATGGAGAGGAATCAAGTAGCAGCAATTACCACTTCAGCAGCAACCCAAGAAGGAGTGAATGAAGAAGCAGAGGGTGATCAGGAACAAGCCAACTACATTGGAAATTCACCTAGGCAAAACCATGACCCATACTCTAAAACGTATAATCCTGGTTGGAGGAACCACCCAAACTTTGGGTGGGGAAATCAACAAGACCAAGGCCAAGATCAGAGACGTCCCAACCCCAACAACACAACCCACCAACATGCCACACAGAGACCATATCAGCACCCACCTAACAACCCTTTTCAACATCCATATCAAAACCAAACTAGCCATTCTCATCCCTCCAATCTCAACTCACCATCACCATCCGAGGATAGACTCTCAAAGATTGAGACACTACTCGAGAGCATATGTAAGGAGATTCAAGACAGTAAGATGTTCCGAGAAGAGGTGCGATCTAACATGCAGAATCAAGAGGCTGCCATCAAGAAACTTGAGACACGAGTTGGTTACCTACTCCAGCAAACTCCTGTTCATAACCTTGGTAGCAACATTGAGCCAAACCCAAGGGAGGAGTGTCAAGCTATCACCCTCAGAAGTGGTAAGGAGTTGAAGGAGACCTCCAAGGAACCACAAGAGGAGGACCCAACTGAAAGGAAGGAGGAACAAGAGGAAGTTCAAGTTCCCATCTCCAATTCGCGTAAAAGGGGAGAAGAGCTGAAGCCATATGTTCCAAGAGTCCCATATCCTCAACAATTGAGGAAAAAGGGGGATGACAGCCAATTCTCAAGGTTTCTAGAAATCTTCAAGAAACTACAGACTAACATACCCTTTGCTGAAGTAATAGAGCAAATGCCGCTCTATGCCAAGTTCTTGAAGGAATTGATGACCAAAAAGAGAAGTTGGAAGAACAACGAAACGGTGATACTAACCGAGGAATGTAGTGTCATCATTCAACACAAGCTACCCCAGAAATTGAAGGATCCTGGGAGCTTCCAGATCCCCTGTATTATAGGAGAGATCACGGTAGAGAAGGCTCTGTGTGATTTAGGAGCCAGCATAAATTTGATGTCAGTAGCCATGATGAAAAAAATGAAAATTGAGGAGGCCAAGCCAACAAAAATGGCCCTACAACTGGCAGATCGATCATTCAAGTTTTCTCACGGCATAGTAGAAGACTTGCTAGTGAAGGTAGGAGACTTTATCTTCCCAGAAAACTTTGTGGTGTTGGATATGAAGGAAGGAGCCAAAGCTTCTATCATTCTGGGCAGACCATTTTTAGCCACTACTGGAGCTATCATTGATGTCCAGAAAGGTGAACTAACACTGAGGTTACACAATGAGAAGATGATATTCAATGTGTTCAAAGCCATGAGTTACCCACAAGAACCAATGGGAGAGTGTATGAGGTTGGATTCACTAGAAGATATAGCACAAGATACTCTCGAAGAGGAAGAATTTGAGGGGTTGACAGAAGAAGAGTCAGCTTCAAGCGAAGAGGTTACAGCAGCAGAGGTTCACATTTAAGGCACATTAGAAGGGAAGAGTGAAGGAAAGGAAGTACCTAAACTTGAACTCAAAACATTGCCACCCACCCTCAAATGTGCATACTTAAGGGAGAATGAAAGTTACCCAGTGATCATTAACTCAGCCCTCAGCCACAGGCAAGAAGAGAAACTACTCCAAGTGTTGCGAAAGCATAAGGATGCCATTGGATGGACCCTCGCTGACCTGAAAGGAATCAGTTCGGCCATATGCATGCATAAGATATTGTTGGAAGATGATGTCAAACCATCCATTCAACCCCAAAGGAGGCTGAATCCAGTCATGAAGGAAGTGGTACAGAAAGAAGTTATGAAGCTATGACAGGGAGGGGTAATCTACCCGATCTCAGACAGCCCCTGGGTCAGCCCCGTGCATGTTGTGCCAAAAAAGGGAGGAATCACTGTAGTCCCCAATGAGAAGAATGAACTGATCCCACCAGGACCATCACAGGATGGCGGGTGTGCATAGACTACAGAAAACTGAATGAAGCTACAAGAAAAGATCATTTCCCCCTTCCATTCATGGATCAGATGCTGGAAAGACTTGCAGGACACGCATATTATTGTTTTCTCGATGGTTATTCAGGATACAATCAAATAGTGGTTGATTCGAGAGACCAAGAGAAAACCTCATTCACATGCCCATATGGAGTGTTCGCCTACAGGCGCATGCCATTTGGGCTATGTAATGCACCTGCGACTTTCCAACGCTGCATACTTTCTATCTTCTCAGATATGATAGAGAAATTCATTGAAGTTTTTATGGATGATTTCTCGGTATTTGGAGATTCCTTCCCTAGTTGTCTAAATCACCTAGCCCTGGTATTAAAAAGATGTCAAGAAGCTAATTTGGTCTTAAACTGGGAGAAATGTCACTTTATGGTGACAGGAGGAATAGTTCTTGGTCATAAGGTTTCTAACCAAGGCATTGAAGTAGACAGAGTCAAGGTGGAACTCATTGAAAAATTACCTCCACCAAGTGATGTCAAGGCAATTAGGAGTTTTCTAGGGCATGCTGGCTTTTACAGAAGGTTTATTAAAGATTTTTCAAAGATAGCCAAGCCCTTAAGCAATCTCCTTGTATCTGATACACCATTTATCTTTGATGAAAAGTTCATGCTGGCATTTGAAAACTTGAAAAAGAGGTTGTCCTCTGCCCCTATCATTTTCCCACCTGACTGGAACCTACCATTTGAACTGATGTGCGATGCATCTGATTTCGCAATTGGGGCAGTGTTAGGACAGAGGAAAGATAACTTGGTCCATGTGATATACTATGCCAGCAAAGTCCTCAATGATACCCAAAGAAACTATACCACTACTGAAAAGGAGTTGCTGGCAATAGTTTTTGCATTTGACAAGTTTAGATCATACCTCATTGGTGCCAAAATGATTGTCTTCACAGATCACACAGTATTTAAATATTTGTTTGCCAAGCAAGAATCAAAATCAAGACTAATAAGATGGATCTTATTGTTGCAGGAATTCAATATTGAAATCAAAGACAAGAAAGGAGTGGAGAACAAGGTAACAGATCATCTATCCAGAATCCCTCATGATAAAAGAGGAACACATGATACAAATGTAAATGAGTTCTTTCCAGATGAGCAGTTGATGACGATTCACAGAGCACCCTGGTTTGCAGATATTGCCAATTTTAAGGCAACTGGGGCTTTACATCCAGACATCAACAAACACCAGAAAAGAAAGCTCATCAATGACGCAAAGTATTTTGTCTGGGATGAATGATATCTCTTCAAGAAGTGTTCAGATGGAATTCTGAGAAGATGTGTCTCGGAAGAAGAGGGACGAGAGGTCTTGTGGAACTGCCACAGCTCATGCTATGGAGGCCATTTTGGAGGGGACAGAACTGCAGCCAAGGTATTACAAAGCGAATTCTTTTGGTCCACCCTTTTTAAGGATGCCAAAGAACTGGTAAAGAATTGCAATGAATGTCAAAAAGATGGAAACTTACCCAAAAGAAATGAGATGCCACAAAATTTCATCTTAGAACTGGAACTGTTTGATGTGTGGGTAATCGATTTCATGGGACCTTTCCCAACCTCATATTCAAACAAGTACATCTTGGTAGCAGTGGATTACGTTTTCAAGTGGGTAGAGACTATTGCAACCCCAACGAATGATAACAAGGTGGTCATGAACTTCCTCAGAAAGAATATCTTTAGCCAGTTTGGAGTCCCACGAGCACTCATCAGTGATGGAGGGAGCCATTTTTGTAACAGACCACTAGAAGCTCTCCTCCTACGATACAGAGTGAAACACAAGATTTTCATGCCTTACCATCCCCAAACAAGTGGAAAAACTGAGATATCTAACAGAGAGCTAAAAAGGATTCTGGAAAAGACTGTGGGAGCATCAAGAAAGGATTGGTCGAAGAAGCTGGATGATGCTCTTTGGGCATACAGAACGGCATTCAAAACACCAATCGGGATGTCTCCATACCAACTGGTGTATGGAAAAGCTTGTCATCTACCATTGGAGCTGGAACACAAAGCTCTCTGGGCTCTCAAGCTGCTAAATTTTGATAGCACTGCTGCTGGTGAAAAGAGGGTCTTGCAGCTGCAAGAAATGGAAGAGTTTAGATCTCAAGCCTATGAAAATGCCAAGATTTATAAAGAAAAGGCAAAGAGAAGGCATGACCTCCATTTAACACCCAGAAGCTTCGAAGAAGGATAGCAAGTGCTCCTCTACAATTCCAAATTAAGACTCTTCCCTGGTAAACTCAAATCAAGGTGGTCAGGACCCTTTCTTGTCACAAAGGTCTCGCCGTATGGGAACTTATAAATCATGGAGGAAAGTTCAAAGAGGAAGTTCACTGTTAACGGACAGAGGCTCAAACACTACATGGGCAACATGGGGGAAAACCCCAAAGTGAAGTATCACCTCAAGTAATGGAGGAATCGTCGAGCTAGGGACGCTAAAAGAGCGCTTCGTTGGGAGGCAACCCAACCTAAGGTAGTTCTCTTTTCATTTGCATTTTAATAAAAATCACAAGTAGTTTCCCCCGTATTGTGAGGAGCTAAGTTTGGTGTTACACACCAAAACAATACAAGAGTGAGTGTGTAATTCTAAGTTTGGTGTTCCACCAAAGATTTCAGTTAGAATCACACTAAACTCCTTCAAGGGCAAATTGCTAGATCCAACCAATCAGGGGAACCACTTAACAGTAGTTAGTTTCTAGTTGTCTTGCTGATAACAACACATGAGATTTTCTGCATGCATTCAACCTGCTGTATTAGGCAAGGAACTAAGTTTGGTGTTCACACACCAAGTTAAGTTCCGAAATGCACAAGCATTCATGCATACTAACTATCTCTCAAGTGCTTTGGGAACAAGCAACTTCCAATAACTTTGCAGAAATTCAATCAATCTTTTGGAAAAATAGTGCACCATCATCCAAGGAAGTGAGGAAAGATGCATAAGCTATGGAGGATGACAACAAATGGTTAGCTGGAAGGCTTCACCAAAAGGTTGTATTGATACTTGATTCCATATGCTTGGAAATAATCAATTTGGAAGTCTGAATGTGCCCTTGATTAATAGTCACTCTTTAAGCTTAATGCACTAGAATTTGATGTTTGTTTTTGCTTAGGTCTATGCTTGCTAGTCAAATTGCCTGCCTTCATTTTCATCTTGCTTATTGTATGCTTGTCCTTTTAAGTCCAATAAAAAGAGATATTATGAGAGACCAGAGTGATGTTCAAGTTGTGGAGTAGGTCCTTAAATTTGTGGTGTAGTAATCACTTAGCTAAGTTGGTTCACCAACAAGGTGGGAAGGCAACTATCTGTCTTGAATCATATGCTTGAAACACACCCCCATGAGACTAGCTAAATAATAAGATCCTAATAAGAAAAAGGAAAAGAACAATAAGAGTTGAAAAAGAAAGAAAAGTTAATAAAGAATAAGGCTAGGCACCAAGGACTTGAATCTTGAGGGATGTGTCTGTGGTGCTCTTGTACCAAGGATCTGCTTGGATGAATAAGTTCTTAGGAGTGCTTCATCACTTGGTAACTTGGGTTAACTAACCCGGAATTATCAACTGAAAATCCACTATCAAGAGCAACCTTGCTACAGAACATCTAGTAACCCAAAGAGGTGCTGGACATCAAGACCTCAAGGAAAGAAAATAACAAACCATGTGCCTGTGGTGTGCATGTATGGGGGAGAGAGACTTGAGGGAGTAAGTCCTTAGGGGTGTTTCAACACCTAGCACCTTGAACCAACTGGTTCGGGAGTGTTGGCTGAAAGCTTATCTTAAAGAGTTGCCCCCTCACAGAACACTTAGCCTAAGGAAGAAATAAACCTTGGAAAGACAAAGGGATCAATAAATAAAAGTCTCAAAGGTTGCAATCAAGTGAGTATTCCAAGGCATGATAAAGGTCTGAAAGCCAATAAAGGAATGAACCTAAGTTGCTATGTATGAAACCCCATAAAACCAAGAACATGACTTCCACAATAATGATTCATTCCTCTTGTCATTTCATTTATCATTCTCTTGTTCCAGTACTTGCTTAGGGACAAGCAAGCTTTAAGTTTGGTGTTGTGATGCCAGGATATTTTGGCCAGTTTCACTAACCTTTTCTTTATAGTTTTAAGGTAGTTTCATGCATTTTCTTAGGAAATAAGCAAGTTTTGGGTAAATAATCACTTACATCTAGATTCAATCAAACATTGTGAATTTTACATGATTTCATGAGAAGTATGCATGAATTAAAGGACAAATTGTATGATGCATGTCTCATAACTTGGATCAGAGCTTTGATGCACTTTATTGCTTGATTTCAGGATAAAGGAAGCAAGGAAGAACCACGTTAGCAGCCACGTTAGTCTAGCTAACGTGATCACTAACGTGATCACTAACGTGGAATGAAGGCTAGCTTGCAACGTTAATGAGAAAAGTGATTGCCAATAACACCTTCATAAGCCATCATAGCCCACGTTAGTTGCCACGTTAACTATGTTAACGTGAAAGATAAAGTGGAAGAGAAGTAGAACTCCAACGTTAGTGGTAAAAGTAAGTGCCACTAACGTTCCAAAAGGGGCAATTGGCCACGTTAAGAGCCACGTTAACTTAGTTAATGTGAGCTCTAACATGGAAGAAGAAGATGATGCCAAAGTTAGTGACACTCACCTTTGCCACTAACATTGGACTAAGCCCATATTGGCTACGTTAAAAGCCACGTTAACCTAGTTAACGTGGACTCTAACGTGGAGGGAGCAAGAATTACCAACGTTAGTGACACTCACCTTTGTCACTAACGTTGGATTGAGCCACTATGAGCCACGTTAATTACATTAACGTGGAAGCTAACGTGGAGAAGAGGGATGATGAGCCAACGTTAGTGACACTCACCTTTGTCACTAACGTTGGAGATGGCTATCAATACCACGATAGAAGTCACGTTAACTTAGTTAACGTGAACTCTAACGTGGGAAGTAGGGGGGTTCTGAAGCGTTAGTGACAAAGGTAAGTGTCACTAACGCTCTCGAAGATTTGGCAAGCCTACGTTAAAGGCCACGTTAACTATTCTAACGTGAACTCTAACGTAGGGAGAAAGGGGTACTCTCAACGTTATTGAAAAAGGTAAACCCCAGTAATGTTTGCGAAGGGCCAAGGGTCAATGTTAGTGGTCACGTTAGTGCCACTAATGTTGAAGTTAACGTGGACCACTTTCGGTTAGGAACGTTAGTGAAAAAGGTGATTGTCACTAATGTTCTCAACCCCACATTTTCACTTAATGTTAACACCACTAACGCCCTAAGCTAAAGTCCCTGCCTACTTCACACTTTCTCTGCAAGTAAAGTTGAGCCCACTGAAGAAGATAACTGCTTCAACTCAAGATCCAAAGGCCCATATCCAAGACTTGAAGAGCCAACTAGAAGATCATAAGAGTAGTATAAATAGGGAGAGATTTGAACTAGAAAAGGGAGCTTTTGGCATTATTAGAATTACTCTCTGTATTTTACTTTCTCTGCACTTTTAGGTTAACTTTCAGAATGTACTCTCCATCTTTGCTTTCCATTCCCAGAGCTATGAACAACTAAACCCCTTTCATTGGGTTAGGGAGCTCTGTTGTAATTTGATGGATCAATAATAGTTTTCATAATCTTTCTTCTTTCTTTTCTCTTGATTTTACTAGAAAGCTTTCAATCTTCATCCAATTGAGTAGTTATCTTGGAAAAGAAGCTATTCATACTTGGATCTCTTCTGAACCTTGGAAAAGGGATGAAGAGATCTTGCTAGAAATGTTTTCTCATGTTGGACCAAATTGGGGTTTGGGCGGATATGGTGACATATAATTCTCCCAATACTTTGATTTGGAAATACATGTGGTATAATCAGTGACCACACTTCATCTCTTCTCATGAGCAATTAGACCAAGGGATTGGCTATTGATCTGATTTGAGAGATTAAATTACCAAGGAATTGGAATTCAATCACTTAAGATTGCCAAGGAGATCAATGAATGCATTGATTGAGGAAGAGATGAAAATGAACTTGATCCGGAGAATGCAACATCTTCTAAGCCCAATGAATTCCCCATTTCTGATCTTACCCATTCTCTTTACTTATTGCCATTTACTTTCATGCTAAACTTCCCTTCCCCATTTAAGATTCTGCAATTTACTTTTCGTCATTTATTTTCTGCTATTTACTTTTCCGTCATTTAATTTCCTGCAATTCTCAACTCACTTTCTGTTTAGCTCAACTAGAACATTCTTCCAATTAAAGTTGCTTGACCAATCAATCCCTGTGGGATTCGACCTCACTCTACTGTGAGTTTTTACTTGACGACAATTTGGTATACTTGCCGAAGGAAATTTGTTGAGAGACAAGTTTCCGTGCATCACACACTCATGTAGCAGAGAAGGTTATGCGAGCGGGATACCACCTTAGCCCTCACATCTCAACGTAAGCGGGACTAACCACTGTCCTTACGCCGGCGCCGCTACCTCGACAAGCGGGAGACTGTCACAGCCCTTGCCCAAGGCACATAGCGACTTACCAAAACAATGTGTTGTCACGTGAGCGGGAGACTGCCACATCCCTCACATCCGAACGTAGGTGAGAGACTGCCACAGTCCCTACGATGGAGAACAATACATGTCACAATCGCATAGTCCATCTCAAAGGCCACTGCTCATAGCATACTTTCGTTCATACTCATTCTATTAACCATAAACATTCATTTTCAAGTTCCAATCTCATCATCCATCATCAATATCTCAAGTTCATCATCAATCCGGCTCCCCATTAGTTCACATGACAACTCCATCCAACTGATATACCATGCCTAAATCACCATTTCTAAACTCATGCATAAATCTATTAATCTCAAACATAAACCCATCTATACTAGTCTTAGGACCTATTTACTAGCCACAAGTCTTAAGGAGAAGTTAAAGAAGTTTGGAAAACTAGAGAACCCTTGAAAAGTGAAGAAAAGCCATTTTTTAGCAAAACAGGGTCTGTGCGTACGCACACCCCTATCGTGCGTATGCACACTTTGAGGAAAGTGGGTCCGCGTATGCGTGCCAATGTGCTGCGTACGCATCATTGAGTTTTGGCCCATCCTGTGTACGCAGGAATAGGCAGCGTATGCAAGACTGCCTAGCAGAGGCGCTGTGCCCGGGTATGGGGGGTGCCCGCGTACGCATGCCCCTCCAGATTTGCAAAATTTTGTAAAGTTGCAGAAAATCAGGGTTAAACACCAAACTTTAAACGTTTATAACTTCCTCTACAAAACTCCATTTTTCTCAAACTTTATATCATTTTAAAGCTCTTGAGATAACCTTTAAGTTAAAACAATTTTCAACCAATTTCGAAAACAAAGGCTCAAGTTTTGATCTGTCAAAGTTCACCAAAAATCAAGTTTTACACAAAAACATCAAAAATCTCTAATTTCCAAATTCCATAACCAAACCAAACCAAACCAAAGTATACTCAAATTTAATACAAAACACTACCACATACTATACTTTACCATTCCATTGCACTTCAATCAACATCTCTCCACTATAATTCAACAAAATTCCATAATTCATAAATCAATATCCCAACCTTAACAATTTTCTCACAATTTAACTCTTGATTAACCTCATTCACCACCATTCAATATTAACACCAACCATCAAAATCATAATCAACATCAATATTCATCATATATTCATCATATTTCATATATCACACATTCCAACACTCGATGTCATCCTCTTCATCATCAAACATAATTTCACATATAATTAATCATACACAACCATCATTCAATCCTATCTTAAGGTCAACTAGCCTAAGTGTCTAGAAACATTATATATTACATAAAGAAAACCGAAACTATACCTTGGCTGATTCTCAAAATGCACCAAACACCAAAACGAAGCCACCAAGCTCGATTTAAAAGCCTCAAAGCAACCCAAAAAACACCAAAATTCAATCTAACATCATACAACATACCAACATCAAACCTAGGATTCACAAAAATAACAAAACACAAAGGTTTAGTGAGACCTTACCTTATCCAACGAGATTAAGGGCAAAATCTAACAATATTCCACTGCTAGATCACCTCTAAACAAACAAAATCACAAAATCTACTCTAAAACCAATCGTAAAAATACAAAAATGTTAGATAAGGAAACTAGAGCATGAGTTTTGAGTTCTACCTACAAACCTTAGTTAAAAATGACGGGCTCGGTGAGAGCAACACGTGGCCATAAACGGCTCGTCAATCGGAGCTCCGGATCAAAGTTATGAGTGAAACAAGATGAATGTCAATAGTGCTCTTCCTTCTTCTCCTCGCCTCTCATCTCAGCGCCTCCCCTTTCTCAATCTAGGGTAACATGAGCTGAAAGCTCATTAGAAGATGTATATATATGTTGGAATTGGGCCCAATTTAGGCCGGTCCAATCCATTAGCATTTTAGGTCCGTTTGGTCCAACTTTGGGCCAAAACCTTTAAGATTAGTGTCCAGTTTTTAATTCTAAATTATTTTTGTCTTTTCAAAATAATAAATTCAATTTTCAAAGTCTTATTTTCCAAAATACGTGGTACTGGACAGACTAGAGCCAGTACTGCCGGCTTAAGCACCGGTATGCATTTTTACAAAAATTTCCCATAAAAGATACCTTTTCCCACTCAAAAAAATTCATTGAATTCAAATTTCACCTTTTTATTTTTAAAAATATCCTTTCTATATTTTTGAACCTATTCCAGGTAGTTAAAAAATTATTATTTTATTAAAACGATTATTCTGGTTCTTACATCCTGAATCTACTGAGGCTACTTAACAGCGTTTTGTCTTAGCATATTTCCATTTCCAGTTGTAGAGCGCGTAGAAAAGTTTCTAACTTGTTGATTTCCTCGCATAGGTACTCCCGGTGCCTTAAAATTAACTTTTTGCTGGACTGCATGCCTATGGAAATTATTAAAGTTTCTTGGTACGTTCGGATAACTTATCCTTGATGCTGCCATCTTAATTCACAATCTTCCATCAGCTGACTCTTATTGACAAGTTCCACAAAATTTCGTATTTCCAATGGTACTAACGAATGCATTAGCTCATCGCAAAGTCCTCATTCGTATTTCAAATACTTCCACTCTTCAAAGTCATCTGGATTTCCCTGACAGATCTTAGAGAATCAGCACAAATTCTCAAATTTTCAGGTATACTCTGCCACTAACATATTTCATTGTTTCAACTGCATTAATTCCATCTCTTTAGCATCACGAACAGATCTAGAAAAATATTTTTTATAAAATTCCTCCTTAAAAGTATTCCAGACAATCTCTTCCACCTCCTGTCTCAACAAGCGTTGCACTCCATGCCACCAGTGTTCAGCTTCTCCCTCCAATATATAGGTTGCAAACTCCACATGTTGTCCTTCTGGAATATGTTACGCTCACAACGATTTTTTGATACCACGAAACCAGTTATTAAATTCAGTAGCCACCAGCGTTCCTCTAAACTTGGGGCGGATTTATTTTTAGAAAAGTTGCCAGCATCATAGGGTTATCATGATTTTCAATGCCTTCATTACCATTACAGTCTCCACTATGCTCACCATTATCTCCCCCATTACGATCTCCATTCCTCTCTCCTAAACAGTCAATTGCTCGCGTTGTAGCAGTTGCTATTTCACGCATAGCCTCAGCCATGGTATTTACCACAGCTGTAAAAGCATTCGCATCCCTCATCAGATCATCTACAGGGCTTGCACCACGCCTACCACGTCCTCGTCCCTGTGCAGCCATCAAGATCCCGTTCACACCCTACATTTAATATTAAGGTGATCAGTTTTAACATCTCAGATAAAATGTGAATAGTCCCTGAAATGGATGCACAGTGACACTCATTAAATATATATCACAAGGATATCCTATATGCATGAGACACAACTCAGAGTATGCAGTGAAGCATGATTCGGTCCATTTTCCTAGGCTTTAATAGGAACAAACTGCTCTGATACCAAATTGTAACGACCAAATTTTCAGTACATCATGATCATATTGAAAATCAAGTGTCACTAACTTGCTTTTCTAAAAATTAACTAAATATTTATTATTAAACTTATAATCGTATTAGCGCGCGGTCGAATTTTCGAAAAACTTTCTTTTCTTTTTTTTAAAGAAATAATTAAATAAGTACGATAAAAATATAAAATAACACAAACATTAGAGATAGAGATAATATATATATATATAGGAAGCCCCTAAGTTAACGCCCAAAAACTAGCCTAGTCAACTCTATACATCCTACACTCTCTTATGAGTCTAATCAAAAGTGAGAGATTAAACACAAAAATCTAGGCTAACACACAAAAAAACTCCCAGAAGTCACATACTCATCTCCCAAGCATCAACTGTCGTTGTCAGAGAAAATCTCAATCACTTCTGAATACTCCTCAAGATCCTCGTCCTCATCATCAGAAATCTCAATAATCTCAAGAGGGTCCTGGCACTCATACTACTACTCTGTCCCACACTCGTCGGTCCATTAATGGAGGTGGTGTGTAGCTCCTTAGATCAAGGCTCAGACGAAGACACTGAGACCTGCTCTACAGGAATATCCCACTTAGGTATAAGCTCTGGTACATGCTCCTCCATGGGCTCAGGCTCAGGGACCACTTGATCCTTAAGCTAATTAGGGTGCTGATAAAGTACAGGTCCATCATGGAATGGGTGAAACAGAGCATCAGAATGAAGCCAATGCAACGGGAACTCATAAGGCATATCAGAGATAAAGAGCGGAGTGTTAATCGAATGACGGAAAGGGTGGTCGCGCAGAACGTACATACGGATCCTAATCTCTGTTCTATCTTACCATTAATAATAGGTTTAATTACTCTATTGGTCCCTATAGTTTTGTGAAATTTTCAATTAGGTCCCTATACTTTTTTCCTTTTAATTAGGTCCCTGCACCAATTTTTTTTTTCAATTAGGTCTCTCTTGGTAGTAATTGGCTTAATTGTATAGGGTCTCAGCTAAAAAAAAATGTGGTGCAGGGACTCAAATAAAAAGAAAAAAAAGTGTAGGGACTCAACTAAAAAAAAATTTGGTGCAAGGACTCGATTAAAAGGAAAAAAAAAGTATAGGGACCTAATTAAAAATTTTGCGAAACTATAGGGACCAACAAAGTAATTAAACCTTAATAATATTAATAATAATGATATCTTTACTAAATAATATTCTTAATAAATTAATAACAATAATAATGATTTTCTGTAATACAAATAAAATAATTTAAGTAATAAATAGTATTTATAACTTCCTTGAAAACTTAACTCTTTTAAGATTTACTTCTAAACTTTTATTAATTATGTTTTAAACCTCAAACTTTTAATTATACTACTTTTAACCCAATATTTTTAGAAAACTACTAATTAGCTCTTTTTTTATTAATATTTACAAAAGTAACTTTGAGTTTTTATAAAAATACCCATTCATTCCCAAACAATTACTTTTTACTCAAAATACTTCTAAACTTATTTATTTATAAAATCAACCTCAATTTTTATCTAAAGACAATTTTATTCTCAAATTAATAATATTATCATGGTATTAAATACAGTTCTTTAAACCCAAAAATATCTTTTTTAATCAATTC
>NC_029786.2:54985215-54990788 GCF_000816755.2 Arachis ipaensis | reverse complement strand
TTCGTAAATATATATATATATATATAACTTTTAATTCATTTTCGAGCTTTACGGTTACCGATTCTTCACATCTTTTAATTTAATCTCTCGGCCCTTTAGTTACACAAAATTTTACTTGATTTCTAAAATAATCTTAGCCTCGAATTCATCAAAATAATCCAGTTCTTGGCTGTACTTAAACTGACCGAACCTCAAAACTTATCACAAATATCAATATATCACAAGAATTCAACATAAATTCAATCAAATCCAACCAACAATCAATCACAACATCAATTCACTTATCCAATACAAATTTAACTGGTAAAAAATTACCAAAATTTTACCTCTGTGTGAAATCAAGATAACGAAAACTCCAGAAAAGCTTTTTGACCGAACAACTGAAGAGACCACCATATAAACATAGTACCATGAGAAGATCAATTAAACTTTGTCCTTATTATTATTATCCAAATGAAACAAACTATATAATTCAAGATGAGGAGATCCTTTATAATCAATTATTAGCGATTAAATTTTTACGTTATAATACTAGGCTTTACTATAATCTTTAAACTTTGTTCTATCTTACTTCTTTAATATATTTGTATCCTTATACCTTTATTATTATTCTAAACTTTGTTAAACAACTAAAGACCTTGTAGAATTCTATTCCATAATCTATTAAAGATAAGTATAGCGGTGAAAGCCGTCCATACGTTGGTCAGCCCAGTGAGCACACCTGGTGATAAGTCCTCTTTAAAGGAAATAAAATCATTGGTAAGTTAGGGTGGTCCCGTAGCATAAGTCTCTAAACAGATAATGGCTGGAATTCTAAAATCTTTAGCTGAATTAAACAAAGGAAAGAATAATTCAATAATAATAAGTAATAATGATACTAAAGTCTCAAGTTCATCCTCAGAATTATAAGTAGTAAAATTAGAAGAAAAGTTTCATAAATAGTCTGTACCTCTTATAAGCAAAAACGAAGTTTATAAAAAACAAGCATTTTAGGAACAAAAAGATAATGAAATACATATGTTAGAGTACAGCTACTCAGGAACTAGTAATAATCACATCATAAACATACTAGAGGAAGAAAAACTAAAAGAGCATCAATAAAAAGGTTATAATTTTATTCATATAGGACTTATCCAAGTAGCCGCCAAACCTAACTTTAGACTAGGAATTAACATACCTATCTTAATGGTTTTACGGGATACAAGGTTTAAAAAATTTAGAGACTCACTAATAGCCATATTAGAAAGTAATTGTCATGATGGCCCAGTATTTTTTAATTGTTATCCAAATTTTTTCATGAGTCTTAAAAATGAATACACCTCTGAAACTCTTAAATTATATATTAAAATACCTAAAGACATCATTGATAAAAAATATGATCCTTTTGAAGTAATTTATAGAATATATTATAAAATTACAAGGGTAAATTATAATTTTAGGGGTAGAAGAGAATCATCAAAAGACAAAACTATTATTATTCATGCTAATTTACGAAGGTCTTTTGTTCAAACACCTAAAAAACTTCAACATGAAGAACTAATGGGAAATATCCATGAAGAATGGATTTTAGAAGATATAGTAGAAAAAGACAAAATAGAAAATATAGAAATTAGGTACATTATTAGAGAAGGTCCAAATATTAGACTAAGAATGAATAGGTCCCATTCAGTTAGAATACCAAATTACCGGAATAAAGAAGAAATTTCACCTAGACATTCTATAGATAATTTTGTCATAAACGTTGAAGTTATAGGAATAAATAACAATAAAACACATATAGCAACTTCTTTATATGGAACAGAAAATAATTATTCACTAACTACCTCTCAAATCCTAGGAGTTATAATAAAAAAAGAACCTTTTGAGATTGATAAAAATTGGATTAGCAAAGATTTTTATGCAAAATATAATACAGGATTAAGAAAATGATATTTTACTAGACATTCTAAAAAGAAAACTGTAGAAATAAGAAAAGAATTTTATGATTACTTAATAAAAAATAAAATCAATTTATATTTCTTCTACTGGTTAAAAAATTACTTTCACGATTTTAAAAAAGAATTTTGTCCTTTAACTAAGACAACCACTACTTGAAAAAAGAGTACAGGACAAACCATAGAATCTCAATATCTACAAAAAAAAAACTATAAAATTACAGATAGCACAAAATTTAGAACTAGAAGCCACCCGATATAAAGATAGTGGAATAGAAGGAAGTGTAGATAAAAGAGACATTAAAAAAGTACATTAACAACTTAATTATACCAACACAATCCTAGATATTATAAAAAACCAGTTAGAAAGAATTGAACATAAACATGAACAACTTAAGCTCATAGAAAAATCTATATATAAGTTTCAAAGTCCTGATATAATCAAACTCAGAACAAATGTGGAAGCAAACATTGATGAGTTAAAAGAAAAACTTAAGTCTATAAGTCTAGAAAAAACAGTTGTTAATATAATAGAAATTAACAAAATGACACATAAGAATCAGTATTATCCAAAGTTAAGAAATTGTTATCCAAGACCAACCCCAGCTGACGTAATCCTTGAAGAAAGAACAAAGCTAATAAAAAATAGTTTTACCGGATTCGAATTAGTAGAATAGAATTTAGATGGTTTAAGTGAACATGCCATTTTAGATCTAATATGTAGTATGACTATGGCAGCAACTGCTTATAAGGCAAAATGAGCTACTGATAGAGAAGTAGCAGTCATGATCACACAAGAGTTCACGGGGCAATTAAAAGGATGGTGGGATAACTTTTTAACTATACCAGAAAGAGAATTAATCTTAAGTAGTATAAAACCAGAAGACCAATCACAAGACGCCACAGCAACCTTAATTTTTACAATCATAAAAAACTTTTTAGGAGACCCAAATATTTTTAAAGATAGAATAGGAACCCAACTAATGAACTTATGATGTCCTACAATGTCTGACTACCGATGGTATAAGGATGATTTTATTTCTAAAGTTATGATGAGAGATGATGCAGCAGCCCTTTTTTGGAAAGAAAGATTTATAGCTGCCCTACCCAAATTCTTTTCAGAAAAAGTTTTACAAAAATTTCAATCTCTATTCGGTACTCAAATATCATATGAAGGCCTAACTTTTGGCCAAATACATAATATAGTAGTACAAACTAGAGTAGAAATATGTACTGACACTAGATTACAAGAAAAAATGCGAAAAGAAAATATAAACAATAAACGAGAATTAGAAAAATTTGGTCACAATATGGCATTACAACTGAAAAAGCACCTAACAATCAAAATAGAGTCATTAAGAGAAGAAAAATTTATGGGAATAGGTATAGGTATCAATTGAAAGAACCTTACACAACAGGAAATAAGCCAAAAGAAAATTACAAGAAAAAACAAAAATTGGAATAATAAAAAAAAGTAACAAGAAACAAATAGTTTTTGGAAGTGTAAAAAATCAGGTTATTATGCTAATAACTATAAAACAGAAGAAAAAATAAAAAAATTAGTAATAAAGAAGTAAGAAAAGTTTTAGCGGCTATACAAATTGATAGTGACTCAGAAATTGAAACGGAAAAAGAATATTCTTCTGATGATTCAGAAAATTTTATACAATAATTAGATATACCATCTTCTTCAGAGTCTTCTGAAATAAAGGAAGATTCGTGTCTAGGACCAGGAATATGTAACTGTGATAGTTGTATAAAATCTTTAAATGTAATTATGAGAACTCAAAAGTCAATCAATACCTTAACTGGAGAACAAACAAACACTTTAAGATAAATTAGGAGATTCTCCCTCAAAAGATGAATTCTTATTTCAATTAAATGATGTGATCAGGAAAGAAAAAAAATCTAAATAAGAAATAAGGCCAGTAGAAATTAAGAAAATATATAATAGGTTTAGAACACCTAAAGAAGAAACTTCTTTAAAATATTTACAAGAAGAGATAAAAATGTTAAAATTCGAAATTTATGAATTGAAACAATAAAATATATCTCTTGACTATAGAATACTAAAATTAGAAGGAGAAAACATGAAAGGAAAAGAAAGATTAGAATCAATAGAAGAAGAAGAAATTATAAATCCAACTAATTATATTAACGAATTAACATTATTAATTAACCAGAAATGGTATACCCCTATAGTCATAATAATCGGAACAGAGAAATTCGAGTTTATGGCTATGATAGACTCAGGGACAGATGTAAATTGTATCTAAGAAGGATTAATACCTACCAAGTACTATGAAAATATAACTGAAACTATTGTCAATGCAGAAAATGACAACATGACTATAAACTATAAGACTTCTAAAGCAAAAATTTGTAAGAAAAAATATGCTTTTCAACTACCTTTTTTCTAGCAAAAAGAATATCTCAACAAGTTATATTAAGAAACCCTTTCACTCTGCTATTATACCCTTTTATGGTAGATGTAGATGGTATAACCACCTATTGTATATCAAATCAACTTATTCTATTTAAATTTATACAAAAACCCAAAAAAAGGAACTAAATTTACTACAACAAATGGCTACTTCACAAATCAATATAATAGAAAGGGATAGTAGATAGGATAAAAAGGACTTGTGCAGCCTACACCCAAAAGCTTTTTATTATAGAAAATTACATGAAATATCTCTATTCTATGAAGATGAATTTAATAAAAAAGATATCCCCACTAAAGCCAAATGGATACAAATGAACAAAAAATTATTGGCATATTGTAAAAAAAGAATCCAAGAATACTTAGATAGAGGATTAATTAGGCCATCAAAATCTCCTTGGAGTTGCATAGGATTCTATGTAATAAAAGTTTCAGAAGTCGAAAGAGGAGCTCTAAAGTTAATAATTAATTACAAGCCTTTAAATAAAGCCTTAAAATGGATAAGATATCCCTTACCAAATAAAAATAACTTATTAAAAGACTAAATAAGGCTATTGTATTTTCTAAATTTGATTTCAAATCCGGATACTATCAAATATCAGTAAGGTAGCGTTTGGTGGAAAGACAGAGACGGAAAGACTGAGACTGAGAGACAGAGACAGAGACTAAGAGACAGGGATTGAAATAAATCTCAGTATTCTGTTTGGTGCAAAATGGGAGACAGGAATTGAAACAAGAATAAAACTCTAATTTAATTTGCACAAAGGGTAAAATTGGAATTAATTAATTAAAATAAAAGTATTTTAGGTATAAAATGTTATTAAAGTTTCAGTTTCCATCTCTAAAAATTTCAGTCCCCTGTGTCCCTACTTTTTGGAGGTACTGAAATACTGAAATTTTAGAGATAGAGACAGAAATTTTAGTACCAGTCTCTGAATTAACAAACACGATACTGAGTCTCAGTCTCTCAGTCTCTATCTCAATACCTCAAAACAAACGCTACCTAAAAGAAGAAGACCGATATAAAACAGCTTTTATATTACTCTTTGGACATTATGAATAGAATGTAATGCCCCAAGGATTAAAAAATGCACCAAGTGAATTTCAAGAAATTATGAATAATATTTTTTATTTATATCTAGATTTTACCATAGTCTACTTAGACGATATTCTTGTATACTCTAAAGAAATAAACC
>NC_029786.2:54981371-54984829 GCF_000816755.2 Arachis ipaensis | reverse complement strand
ATATATTTAACACCTAGAAAAATTTATTAATATTATAAAAGAAAATGGTCTTGTCTTATCTGAAAAGAAAATGAAAATATTTATAACAAAAGTAAGGTTTCTAGGATATGAAATTTTTCAAGGAACAATTACTCCGATTAAGAGATCTGTTGAATTTGCAGAAAAATTTTCAAATAAAATTATCGACAAGAAACAATTACAAAGATTCTTAAGATGTCTTAATTATGTAGCCGAATTTCTACCAGGAATAAGAACTTTATGTGAAACTTTATATAAAAGGCTAAGAAAACAGCCTCTTCCTTGGACAGAAGACATGTCTAAAATAGTTCAAAAAATTAAATATTTAGTAAAAGAAATTCCTTATTTGAGTATACCAGACTCTAAGGCGAGTCTAATCGTAGAAACAGATGCTTCAGAATTAGGGTATGGAGGAATACTTAAACAAGTTCTTCCAAACTCCTCAAAAGAACAAATAGTTAAATATCATTCAGGTGTATGAAATTCAGCCTAGAAAAATTATGCTACCATTAAAAAAGAAATATTAGTCATTGTCCTATGTGTTTTACGTTTTCAAGAAGATTTTTTCAATAAAACCTTCTTGATCAGAACTAATTGCAAAGCAGCTCCTAATGTATTAAAGAATGATATTAAAAATCTAGTTTCTAAAAAAATGTTTACTAGATGGCAAACTATATTATTATGCTTTGATTTTTCTATTGAGCATATTAAAGGAGAATCAAATGCATTACCTGATTTTCTAACAAGAGAATTTTTGCAAGGTAAAAATGAGTAAGAAACAAGCAAACAGTGAAAATTATGGTCAACCTTTAACCAACCAGCAACTTCAATACAAGTTAAATAATTATTTATTAAACCCCTGACGATGTCACAGGTTGTTAAAAGTAAAAAATCATTAACATCAACTAAAAGCTTATATGAGGTTCCTACAATTAACAGATATACATTATTGCAGCCATCAGATTTGTTTAAAACTAAACCATTATCTGAAGAACATCCTTACCATGAAAAATCAATACCTCTAAAAATAATGGTTTTAGAAAAAGAGTGGTTTAAGATGGATAGAAGAACCCTTTATAAAACAGTTTTTCCAAATACTTTTCATTATCCTCCAACAAACATCCAAAAAATCCGAACCTTTTATGAATTTATCTTAATAGACACAGGATCCATTGAATTAACTCATAATAAAGATCTGACCACAAAAGATACAATATTCTCAAAAATTAAGATTATGAAAGTAATAACATTATCATAATGGGAATAACCTCCCTTTCATTGTAAAAGTTTTACTAGAAAATTTGAATCACAACACTACTCCTACTATGATTATATAGATGCCTAGTGAAACGCCCTGTATCTTTCTCCAAATCCTCACTCTTGGTTCATATGGTTCCGCAAAAGGATTTCTCTAGAATTTTTCAAATGGTTCCAGACATGGTTTCAAGAGTTTGGACCAATAGAAATAATTTTCCAAAAGAAGCCAGCATGGCTTATGAATATTTCAAAAATAAAACATCATTTCTGGATGGATATAAGCTGATTTCCTTCATTCCCACTATGAAAATATGCTGGATAATGATCTGGGAATATGATTCCGTATGATATGAAGACACTCCAAGCATGCAATATTTAATTAGAAACATAAAAGTGAAATTGTGGAATAAATTTGACCTGAACTTAATTAGCAAAAGAGTAATTGATAATTGGATGGCTATGTCCCAAAAAAGAGCAGAACCTCCAAATCACAGTTCAGGGTTCAAAAAAATATCATTTAAAAAAGAAACTCGCTTTCTAGTCCATAAAAAATAAATGATGGCGGCCCTTGCAGCGGCCACCTCAGAAGAAGAAATCCATAATTCTCTAAAAGCAATAAAAGTATAGCCAACAGACGAAGATGAAGAAGTCCAGTCCAGCCCAAGACTGTATATACTAGATACCCAAGATCTATTTGAAGAATAAAAAAAAAATCCTGAAATTGAAAAACAGACACTTGTACAAAATTAAGAGAGAAGGTGTCAAGACAAACTCAGAAAGCAACAAAAGCATCGCATGTAGAAAAGAACAAAGGTCATCAGTATGATTCCAACAGAATCACAATAGAAAAGACAAAACCAGCTACCAGTTTTCAAAAAACTAGAACAGAAGATATTAATTCGGAGACAGAGCCTCTGAATAAGCCCACAGAAAGAGCAAACAGATTAGCAAAATCAGGGGGTTAAAATGTAAAAGAATAAAGGGCATAGCCCACTATAAAAGGGAGAGGGGAGGGGGTTGTAGATCATTTGCAATTTTACACACATCCTCTCATACTCTAAAACACTTTTAAGCTTTCATTGCAATCTTTGTATTAAAAGTTTCATCCTTTGTATTTTGGTTCAAGCCTCTGAATTATAATACAAGTTCATATTACTCCATCATCAAGTGAGTATTAATATTTAGTTCATTATTGGTTTATTAGATTTTATTATACTATTGACAGTACTTTTTAGTACTTTATTTCTTATTAATTTGAATATTTTTGTTATTAATATGATATTAACAATTTATCTAAGTATTTTCGGATTTTTTTTTTACAATATGTCAATAATTCTTTGTTCATTTGTATCAATTTGGCTTTAGTGGAGATATCTTTTTCATTAAAGTCATTTTCATAGGGTAGAGATATTTCATATAATTTTCTATAATGAAAAGCTTTTGGGTTTAGGCTGCACAAGTCTTTTTTTATCCTATCTTCTATCCCTTTTATTAGAGTTTTAATTTTTTGGCTTCCTAATTGTTGTTCTATTTTCTTATATACAATTTCTTGGTTCAGAAAATTAACTTTTTTTTTCTTTCTATTATATTGATTTGTGAAGTAGCCATTTGTTTTAGTAAATTTAGTTCCTTCCTTTTGGATTTTGGTATAAATTCAAATAGAATAGGTTGGTTTGGTATACAATAGGTGGTTACACCATCTACATTTACCATAAAAGGGTATAATAGCAGAGTAAAGGAATTTTCTAATATAACTTGTTGAGACTTTTTTTTTTTGCTAGAAAAAAGGTAGTTGAAAAGCATACATTTTCCTTACAAATTTTTACTTTAGAAGTCTTATAGTTTATAGTCATTTTGTCATTTTCTGCTTTGACAATAGTTTCAGTTGTTTTTTCATAGTACTTGGTAGGTATTAATCCTTCTCTTGTGAGCTTCCTTCAAGATACTTTGTCGTAGGTCTCCAACATCAGGCACAATAATCCGGTTCTTGAACCTCCATAAACCATCATGACCTTCTGACATTCTCCACTGTTTTCCCTGTTCAACTGCTGGTAATACCTTACGTAACGCTTCACTATCTTGATGAGCCTTCAGAAGTTCTAATTTAAAATCACTAGAAATTTGCAACTGACTCAAACACAGGATTCCAGATTCTTCTCTAACTCCCAAATTCAAACCTTGGA
>NC_029786.2:54971015-54971371 GCF_000816755.2 Arachis ipaensis | reverse complement strand
CGCGCCTTAAGCAGAATGCACATGACGCGGTCGCATGACTGACGCGACCGCGTGGAAAGGAAAAGCTCCAGATGACGCGACTGCGTGACCCACGCGGACGCGTGACAGAGGCCACGCACCAGAAATTACAGAATATGCCCCCAGCGAATTCTGAAGCCCTCTTTGGCCCAGATCCAAGTACAGACAGCATAGACCAAAGGTTATAAAGTGGAGGAATGCATCCATTCAGAGGGAGCTCGCCAATTTCTAGTTTCTTTGATTTAGATTTAGTTTAGAGAGAGATTCTCTCTCTCTCTTAGGATTTAGGACTTCTTCTTGTTTTGGGAGTAACCCTGGATCCAGGTTTTAATGTTCTT
>NC_029786.2:54968662-54969430 GCF_000816755.2 Arachis ipaensis | reverse complement strand
GTTTGGATTGATGTAAGATCCCAGAACTCTTCTCTCTTGCCCAGCATGATGTACTGGGCCTTCTCTGCCATGGTTGTGAGCTTCTTCTTCATGATGGTTCTCTATATTCTCATCCATGCCTGGTTCAAAATACTCCTCTTCTTTCTCCGTACCAACTACTCTCTTTCCTCTTGCTTCCCTCTTTAATCTAAGGAAGGTCCTCTCAGGTTCAGAATCAAAGGGAGTTGAAGCCCCGCTATTAGTAGATGTAGAGAGTATTCTTGTTAGAGAGTATTCTTGTTCATACAACCAACAAGGCAAAAGCAAGAAGAGGGTAGATGTAGAGAGTATTCTTGTTAGAAATGCTATTAGTGTGAGTGATGCAATATATCAAACAGTTAGTGGGTTAGTGAACTGAATTGTNAGGGGTTTGTTACTTGTGACACCCAAAACGTTTGTACGAAGGGATTTTTGTTAGTTTAGAGACTATATCTACAACGCGACTATTTTTATGACATTCTTTACTAGTAAAAATCCTAACGTCAATATGCCTTTAAGTAGAGTCTCAATCCTTGAGAGTCTGTCCTCAGATGATGGTGAGTTGGAGTTGGAGTGATGAGAAGGGCCATTCTGGCTTTGGTATAGATGTTGAGGTGTGTTGTTAGGTAGGTGCTGATATGATCTCTGTGTGGAATGTTGGTGAGCTCCATTGTTGTTGGGGTTGTGACGTCTCTGATCTTGGCCTTGATCTTGTTGGTTTCCCCACCCAAAGTTTGGGTGGTTCCTCCA
>NC_029786.2:54966570-54967277 GCF_000816755.2 Arachis ipaensis | reverse complement strand
GTAAATAGCAGAAAATGTAAATACTGGAAATAAAGAGCTGAATGTAAATGGCGGAAAGTAAATTGCAGAATGTTAAATGGGATTTGGGAAGATGCGCATAAAAGTAAATTGCAGAAATTAAAGAGAATGGGTGATATCAGAAATGGGAAAGGCATTGGGTTTAGGAGATGTTGCATTCTCCGGATCAAGTTCATTTTTATCTCTTCCTCAATCAATGCATTCATTGATATCCTTGGCAATCTTAAGTGATTGAATTCCAATTCCTTGGTAATTCAATCTCTCAAATCTTGATCAATAGCCAATTCCTTGGTCCAATTGCTCATGAGAAGAGATGAAGTATGGTCACTGATTATATCAAATGTATTTCCAAATCAAAGTGTTGGTAGGATTATATGTCACTATATCCATCCAAACCCCAATTTAGTCCAACATGAGAAAGCATTTCTAGCATGATCTCTTCATTCCTCTTCCAAGGTTCCGAAGAGATCCAAGTATGAATAGCTTCTTTTCCAAGACAACTACCCAATTGGATAAAGATTGAAAGCTTTCTAGTAAAATCAAGAGAAAAGAAAGAAGAATAATGAAAACTATTATTGATCCATCAAATTACAACAGAGCTCCCTAATCCAATGAAAGGGGTTTAGTTGTTCATAGCTCTGGGAATGGAAAACAAAGATGGAGAATGCATTCTGAAAGTAAAAATAGAA
>NC_029786.2:54964875-54965200 GCF_000816755.2 Arachis ipaensis | reverse complement strand
CACAACTTCATAGAAGTGGTCTTGGTGCACCCTTGAGATGAATCTCTCCATCTCCCATGACTCGGAGGTGGAAGCTTTTGCTTCCCTTTCCTCTTTCTAGAGGTTTCTCCGGCCTTAGGTGCTATAAATAGTTATGGAAAAACAAAAAACAATGCTTTTACCACACCAAAATTAGGAAGTTTGCTCGTCCTCGAGCAAAAGAAGAAAGAATAGAGTAGAAGAAGAAGAAATAGAGGAGATGGATGGGGCTTAGTGTTTTGGCCAAGGGGGAGAAGTAGTGTGTATGTTGTGTGAAAATGAAGGAGTGAAGATGGGTTTATATAGG
>NC_029786.2:54962826-54963488 GCF_000816755.2 Arachis ipaensis | reverse complement strand
ATGTGGGACGTATTTATGGCCTTACACTCTCTCTTTGGATTCTCTTCTGTATTGCTTGGGAGAGTACTAGGAGGGAGTTCAATAACTTTCTTACTCAGCTGACCCACTTGTACCTCCAAATTTCTAATAGAGGACCTTGTTTCAGTCATGAAACTTTGAGTGGTTTTAATTAGATCAGAGACTATGGTTGCTAAGTCAGAGTGGCTATGCTTAGAATCCTCTGTCTGTTGCTGAGAAGATGATCGAAAAGGCTTTCTATTGCTAAACCTGTTTCTTCCACCATTATTGTTATTGAAGCCTTGTTGAGGCCTCTGTTGGTCCTTCCATGAGAGATTTGGATGATTTCTCCATGAAGGACTATAGGTGTTTCCATAGGAATCTCCCATGTAATTCACCTCTTCCATCAGGATCATAAGCTTCTTCTTCAGGGGAAGCTTCCTTAGTACTGCCTGGTGCAGCTTGCATTCCAGACAGACTTTTAGAAATCATATTGAATTACTGAGTCAATATTTTATTCTGAGCCAGTATGGCATTCAGAGTATCAATCTCAAGAACTCCTTTCTTCTGATTTGTCCCATTACTCATAGGGTTCCTTTCAGAAGTGTACATGAATTGGTTATTTGCAACCATCTCAATGAGTTCCTGAGCTTCTGCAGGCGTCT
>NC_029786.2:54961884-54962044 GCF_000816755.2 Arachis ipaensis | reverse complement strand
TCCTCCTTGAAGAGCCCTGTTAGGCCCTCTAGAGAGAGTTGTGCTTTAGCTTCTCTTAGCTTTCTCTTCAAGGTCATTCCAGGTTCAGGATCAGCTTTAACAAGGATGCCTTTGTCTTTGCTCCTGCTCATATGAAAGAGAAGAGAACAAGAAAGTATGG
>NC_029786.2:54959954-54960215 GCF_000816755.2 Arachis ipaensis | reverse complement strand
AACAGCAAAGCTCCACACCTTAATCTATGGTGTGTAGAAACTCCACCGTTGAAAATACATAAGAACAAAAGGGTCTAGGCACGGCCGTGAGGCCAGCCCCCAAACATGAAAAAGGTCTATCAAAGTCTTATCAAGTGTCTTTGTAAAAGTCTCGAAATACAATAGCAAAAGGTCCTATTCATAGAAAACTAGTAGCCTAGGGTTACAGAAATAGGTAATTAATGCAGAAATCTTTTTCCGGGCCCACTTGGTGTGTGCTTG
>NC_029786.2:54954578-54954828 GCF_000816755.2 Arachis ipaensis | reverse complement strand
GGCTAATCATCTGTCGGTTCTCGATCATGTTGGAATATGATCCATTGATCCTTTTGCGTCTGTCACATGCCCAACACTCGCAAGTTTGAAGCTCGTTACAGTCATCCCTTCCCAGATCCTACTCAGAATACCACAGACAAGGTTTAGACATTCCGGATCTCAGGAATGACCTCCAATAATTCTAGCCTATACCACGAAGGTTCTAATCTTAGATTAGAAACCCAAGAGATACACATTCAAGCTTGTTTGC
>NC_029786.2:54952681-54953011 GCF_000816755.2 Arachis ipaensis | reverse complement strand
CGTTAATTACATTAACGTGAACTCTAACGTGGGAGGAACAAGGAATCGCCAACGTTAGTGACACTCACCTTTGTCACTAACATTGGACTAAGCCAATATTGCCCACGTTAGTTGCTACGTTAATTACATTAACGTGGAAGCTAACGTGGAAGAAGGAATGATGGGCCAACGTTAGTGACACTCACCTTTGTCACGAGCGTTGGAGATGGCAATCACGTTAGTGGTCATGTTAATGCAATTAACGTGAAACACTAACGTGGGAAGAAGGGGCGTTTGAAGCATTAGTGACAAAGGTAAGTGTCACTAACGCTCTCGAAGCTTGGGCATGCC
>NC_029786.2:54950139-54951202 GCF_000816755.2 Arachis ipaensis | reverse complement strand
CTAAGTTGTCCATCCGTTTCAAGCAGACCATATTCAAGTGGGAAGGTACAGTTGAAGGATAAGAATTTTACCCACTTGAATGTTGTGTTAGATGGTAATGGCTTGGGGGAAGGTATCTCCAGTGGTAGCCTTGCCAATGTATGCTTCACTTTCTTGGGCTCCTCTTTGATGGTCTCCACCTCTTGACAAGCTTCTGTAACATTAACCTCTTCCTCTAGTTCAATGGGAGAGGGTTCAATTATAGGTAGAAACTCATTAAATATTGAATCTGTCTCATGATCAACTGCTTCCAAATCTTCAACCATGATATGCCTTGGAGGTTGTACACCCTCCTCAACATCAAATTCAACCGTCTTGGAAGGAGGCTCTATGACTTAAGGTTCCCATTGAGGTTCCGCATCTCCTAAATCTTCAACCACTTCTTCTTCTTCTTTAGTAATTTCGGCTTTCTCCACTTGCACTAGTACAAAATCTGGCTCCTCCTTGATAACTTCCACCTCTTGACAACTTTCTTCAAGGGTCTCTCCTACCTCTACCTTTCGGGCCTCCTCTTGCTTCTTTTGAAGTATGAATTCGTGAAACCGATCCATTACGTCCCTAAGACGATCCCTTCTCTATTGTTCCATGTCACTAGCATAATTGGGATCGTGTTGCTCTTGGATTGATAGATGTGGGTGCTCTTCCATAGAGGGTGGTGATGGGATGGAGAGAACATTATGTGGTTGAGAAGGAAGTGCACCAGAGCTTGAGGGTTGAATATTGGGACTAAAGGATGATTCTACACGAGATATAAGAGCTTGGACAGAAGAGGTGAGACCGGTGAGAGCAGAGGTAAGTGTGGTCTGAAGCTCCTGTTGCCCTTGGCGAAAAACACTAAATGTATCATTTACGGGAGCTTGGGGTGGATAGGAGGGTTCATTTTTTGGGAGAAAAGGCTCATAATGGGAAGGTGGTTCTTCTTGATAAGGATATGGAGACTGTGAATATTGAGGTGGTGGTTCTTGGTATGGTTCATATGGTTCGTATGGTGGTTGGTGTGGTGGATAAGGGTTAGGGTCATATG
>NC_029786.2:54944853-54947530 GCF_000816755.2 Arachis ipaensis | reverse complement strand
TTTCAACCATAGAACAGAATTGGGAAGGAATTGTAAAATCATGCAAATTGTATGAATAAGTGTGCAAAGACTTGATAAAAAGCACTCAAATAAGCACAAGATATACCATAAAATAGTGGTTTATCAGTATGTGAGCTTTGTGAAATAAAGGCTTCAATCATTTATATGCATGCATACACCAAACAATGGAAATATAGAATCAAGCAAGACAAAGATCAAAATCTTAGAGAGAACAACACACACCAAAACAAGATATATTTGTTGATAAGATGCAACCAATCAATTAGGCTCAAAACTCACAATATTGTGTGTTCTTAGCTCAAAAACCAGGTTCCAAAATAAATTGTTCTTTGAGTTGCTCTCTTTGTAGACGGCTTTTGGAGGTCTCTCCTTTCCTTTTTAGTGGCCATCCTAAAAAAGGGGGGAGGAGGGAAGAGAAAAATATTAAGCTCAGAGAGACAACAACCGGAATGAATACCATGCAAGTGAGGATTAAAGCCACAAAGAAGTAAAGTGTCCTGAAGACATGACAGCTGCAACATGTAAGCAAGACAATCAATATAATCATGGAGGCATATCGCTAACATGAGATGCAAGAGTGAGAGAGGCATGCAAGTATGAAGCATGAGAAGAATAAACTCAAGCATCAATAACAACAATGATAAGCATATGCAAGAAAGATGGGGGTCATAGAAAAACCTTTTGCTCAACTAACTCCAAGACAATGAAGTCTATAATTGGAAGAATATGGGGTTAGAGAGTATTGAACCACTCATTCCTACATGATGCTACAAGCATGGAAAACCATTAACCATGAGCAATTGATGATGAAAAATAATGGAAAAGATGCTCAATGCTCATGTAACACAAGCGTTGTGAAAAAGAGGCACTAAGTTGAAAGAAAAAAGGTCAATAACGAACAAAGATGTCATTGGCTCTTTTTCACAAGCACTTGCTAAGCAAGGTGTAAATAACAAGCAAGTTTGATGAGTTCAAGGGGGATATGCCCCCAAAATAGAATATTATTTACCATAGCACAAACAAGCTAAGAGATATGAAGAAATTCACCAATTCAAAAGTAAATAAGATTCAACACCCATACAAGGAAATAAAAGGAAAGAAAAGAAACAAGAGTAAACAAACAAACAAACAAACAAACAACAAAGTTAAAATGCAATCAAGAGCAAAGTGAGTAAAGTAATTAAATGCAATAGTAAAGAAAAATTTTAAAAAGAAACAAAAGAACAAGAAGAGAAATGAAACCTAGAAAAGAGGAAGAAAGCGAGGTTGAGTATAAGTGAGAAAAGGAGAAGAAAAAGATAAGAGAAAAAATGTGGACCGCTGGAGGTGGTGGTCGCCGATGGTTGAAGTCGCTGGTGGTGGTGGGCAGAGAAGAGGTGGTAGGAAGAAAGAAGAAGAAAGAAGAAAGGAAGAAGGAGTAAAAGAAAGAAATGGGAAGAGAAAGAGAGAACAGGGCAGCGTGCCCTGCCAATTGCGTCAGGCAAGTGACGCGTGCGCTTCACCCACGCGTACGCGTGGGCAGCGGAAAATGACGAGTGACGCGTAAGCGTTGTCCATGCCTACGCGTGAAGAGTAGAGAGGGAAGGGACGCATATGCGTCAGCTGACGCACACGCGTGGGGTGAGATTGTGCTCTGCACCCAGAGGCGGCACAAAATTCGCACAACTCTCTGGATTTTGTAGGCGAATGTGCCAAAGGAACAAGTAAAGGTGGTCTTTTCCTGATCCTCAGGAGCAATATGTATATAGAAGTAGGTAGTAAAACCATCAAGAAAGCAATAATGAGATTTACCTGCAAGTCGGTCCAACATCTAGTCAATGAATGGAAAGGGGTAATGGTATTTCCTTGTTGCGGCATTCAGCTTCCTATAATCAATGCATACGCGCCAAGCATTTTGCACTCTTGTGGTGACCACTTCACCATCATCCTTCTTGATAGCAGTGATTCCTGATTTCTTTGGAACAACTTGAACTGGGCTCACCCACTCACTGTTAGAAATTAGGTATATAATACCCGCATCAAGTAGCCTTGTGACTTCCTTTTTTACCACATCAAGAATAGTGGGGTTGAGCCTTCTTTGGGGTTGTCTAACCGGCCGAGCTCCCTCTTGGAGAAAGATGCGATGCATACACATACGTGGGTCAATTTCTACAATGTCGGCCAAGCTCCAACCGATTGCTTTCTTGTGCTTCCTTAGGACCTCTAGGAGCTTCTCCTCTTCTTGGCTAGAAAGCTCACTAGCAATAATGACCGAAAACCTTTGGTTGTCCTCAAGGAATGCATACTTCAAGTGAGAAGGTAGAGGCTTTAATTCACTTTTCGCTTCAAGTTGAGGTTCTTTTTCACCAAGATCATGAAGCTCATTCTCATTAACTTTCTCTTGTTCATCCTCATGTTTATCCTTCTCTTCAACAGCAGGATAGTACAACTTGTTGTGATCTTCTCTTTCTATCTCTGCTACTACCACATCAATCACATCACATCAGAGAACGGAGTGCTCTTCGGGTGGGTGTCTCATGGCCTCTTCTAAATTAAACTTGATGGTCTTGTCATCTACCTCAAAGGAGTATGTGCTGGTAAAGGCATCCAATTTAAATTTAGAGGTCTTCAAGAAAGGTCTACCAAGCAAAACGGAGGAAGAACTTCCATTATCCGT
>NC_029786.2:54944015-54944282 GCF_000816755.2 Arachis ipaensis | reverse complement strand
CTGGCGTTTAACTCCAAGAAAAGTCTCTACACATGAAAGCTTCAATGCTCAGCCCAAGCACACACCAAGTGGGCCCGGAAAGGAGTATGAATGATGGGAAGAAGGCAATAGGAAAGCAGAGGTTCAGGAGGAAAAAAGCATCTTCATACGCTTATCTGAAATTCCTACCAATGAATTACATAAGTATCTCTATAACCATTTGAATCTGCCTGACTGAGATTTACAAGATGACCATAGCTTGCTTCAAGCCGACAGTCTCCGTGGGAT
>NC_029786.2:54929648-54930464 GCF_000816755.2 Arachis ipaensis | reverse complement strand
AAACTTATCAAGAGGGATAGAGTTCGAATTGTTGATAGTGAAGGAGTGTTAGTCCTTAAATAGAAGGATGTGAGAAGAGGGAAAGAATTTTCGAAATTAAAGTAAAATATTTTGAAATAATTAAAAGAAATTTTGAAAATTTGATTGATGATTTTCAAAAATTAAAATTTGGAAAGAAATTAAGTGATTTTTGAAAAAGATTTTGAAATTAGAAATAAAAAAGATATGATTGAAAATTAATTTTTGAAAAAGATGTGATTGAAAAGATATGATTGAGAAGATATGATTGAAAATCAATTTTTAAAAAGAAGGTTTTAAAATTAAAGTTGATTACTTCACTAACAAGAAATTAGAAGATATGATTCTAGAATTTAAAATTTGATCCTTCCTTAATAGGCAAGTAACAACTTGAAAATTTTGAATTAAATTACTAATTGTAGTAAGGATTTTCGAAAATAGAAAAAAAATAAAAAAAAATGGAAAGAAATTGATTTTGAAGAGATATGATTGAAAAGATATGATTTGAAAAATATTTTTGGATTTTTAATGATGAGAAACAATAAAAAATGCAACTAAGATCAAATAAAAAATGCATGCAAGACACCAAACTTAAAAATTAGATACTAGACTCAAACAAGAGACATAAAAATATTTTTGATTTTATGATTTTATAAATTTTTTTGTGATTTTTCGAAAATTATATGGAAAAGAGAATAAAGAGATTCAAAACTTTTAATAAGAATTCCAGGAATCATGCAATGTTAGTCTAAAGCTCGAGTCTAAAAAGATTAGACATGGCTAGCCAAGCTTCAGCAG
>NC_029786.2:54929519-54929620 GCF_000816755.2 Arachis ipaensis | reverse complement strand
AGGTGCGAATGAATATCTTAGAGAAGAAATAGACTTGAGTTGAATAGAAAAACAATAGTACTTTGCATTAATTCATGAAGAACAGCAAAGCTCCACACCTT
>NC_029786.2:54923457-54929494 GCF_000816755.2 Arachis ipaensis | reverse complement strand
TTTTCCAAAAGCCAGTAATAACGATCACTCGAAAGATCGGTTCTTCTCCTCTTCGAGGATCTCCAGGATTCCTTCGTGTTCTTTCGTTAGCCAACCTCGAACCGGCTGTAACATCTTTAACTGGGTGCATACACATACGTAGCGTAGAAAGAGGTTCTCCCTCGAGCCGGCCAATCTGTTGGGGTTTCTTCCGAGTTGGGGTGATAAGAACTACACCATTTTTTCCTTCAGTGTTCCGATGAACTACGCCCATAATATATGGATTAAAGATTGTCACTCACCCACTCGGGTCAAGTTCAACAAGGTTTCTTTAGTCCTTAGTGACGATAGTTCTTCCTACTACCACTTCACCAGTGGTGTTCTCACGTTTTACGAACCGCGCATACGTAACTAATATCCTTCGACTTACGGCGTTGTTCCTTTATGGTAATGGGGAAAGGTAAGTAACTGATCTACAACCTGGCTGAACGTCCATTTAGAGTAATAACGAAAGAACTACCAAAATGATGGATGAAGATATATGTATAACGAGGACTCCTAGTCCTTTTCTGGTGGAAATGAACAAGGAAACCGTGTAAGCGGATGTTTTAGGTCTCTCAACACGCTTAAAACACGGCGGAGACCCACGTCTCGTGTTAGAGTGGGGTGCGCACACGCAGTCGACTGCGTATACGCAGGGAAGGGAGAGATGAGAAGTGCGCATCCGTACCTGTTGCGAATGCGCAGTGAGCAGTAAAAGGCGACGGGTGCGCATGCGCACCCACTTCGCGTGCGCAGTGAACGGACTGCGTTAACCGTCCCGTGCGACGGGACAAGAGAGAAAGAGAAGGGTAAAGAAAGAAAATGAGGAAGAAGGAAAGAAGAAAGAAGAAGAAAGAAGGATGGTGGAGAAGAGACGGGTGGTGGTGGTCGCTGAAGTTGGTAGCCGCTGGTGGTGGAGGTCGCCAGGTGTAAAAAAGAGAATAGAAAAAGAAGAGGAAAAGAGTGAATATGAGTTGGAGCGAAAGAAGGAGAAAAGATCCAAAGTAAAGAGAAGAACAAGAAAACAAAGAAAAATTTTAAAAAGAAATGATAACGTAAATTAATGAAATGAGTGAAACGAGAACTAACGTAAAATTGAAACAACAAACAAACAAACAAACAAACAAATGAGAACAAAGAAAAGAAAGGAAAATAAAGGAACATACCCACAACTTAGAATAAATGAAAACTTAACCACTTAAAGAAGTATAGAGAATCGAACAAACACGATACCATTTATTATAAGATAAAACCCCCGTATAGGGGGAACTTGAGTAGTTTGAACGAACAATAAATGTGGAACGAATCGTTCACGAACACTTTTTCTCGGTTACTGTAGAAACAAGCAATAACTGGAAAAAAGAAAGTTGAATCACGGAGAAAAAGTGTTGCGAACACAATGTACTCGTAACTCGTAGAAAAGGTAATAAAAAGTAGTAGTTAACGAGTACCAATTACCAAAAGGTACGAACATCGTAGTACATCCTTACTCACCAAGTTATGAGAGATTGGGGTATAAGAAGGTTAATATCTGAAGTAACAGAACCTCAATCAACTCGTTTTCCAAAAAGATACTGGGGGTAGAAAGAACGTATACGAATAGTAACAACAATAACTACGAACTCAAATAAGAAGAGTACGAAGTATGAACGTACGGAGAGAGTGAGAACGTAGAGTACAATCGCTATACGGAGGTACTAATATAACTAACAGAACGAATGTACAACGTCGACAGTACAGAAGTCCTGTGAAATGAAGAAACACCGAAATTAGGAGTGAACGTACCATAAGTAAGGCCAACAACAGAGAGACTCGAATTATAAAAAGAGAAGGGAGGAGGGGGGAAAAAATCCTACCGGTGATTTTTCCTTTCCTCTCTGGAGGTTTTCGGCAGATGTTTCTCTCGTTGAGTTTCTTGTTAAATAAAACCTTGGACCAAAAACTCGATTCTTGTGTGTTATAACACTCAAAACTCGGATTAACTAACCAACGTAGAATAGTTGTTTATATAGAACAAAACCACACACAACAAGAGAGATTCTAAAACTAGAAACAGAACGAACTAAGATATAAAGGTAACAAACCACATACGTACGTATATTTACTAACTTCGGAGATAAAGTGTTTCGAGTGTATGACTATTTGGTGATAAAATACCATATAGAACACGAATAAACTCACGAAAAATAGTTCAGAAACGTGTGAATAAGTATGTTAAACGTACTAAAATGTTAAGGAAGGGTTAAGACAAGATACCAACTTTTGTACGAAGAAACCGGAATTTAAACGATACAAATTAGGGGAGAATAATGGTAAGCTACGGCACTATACACACAATTCACTAAAGTCCCAAATGTCCCGTCCTTACCGAATCTCCTACCTTTCCTTTGTACGTTTTCACCTTCCTCACGCTTTTGACGTAAAACCTCTTCGAACGTCGCTGTGCGTGCGTACCCACTGCACATGCGCACGGATCGCGTCTTCTGCTCACTACGCATGTGCACTGACTGCGTATGCGCACTGTACGCGGTGCACGTTTTTGAACATCTTTCGCTATCCCCGCTAAAGACCCGAGGAAAACCGAGTCAGGTTTGGGTTTTTTGTGTCTTATCTTCGACCTCTTACTCCCTTTGTGTTTCCTGCAAAAGTGTGTAGTTAGTATGTGTTAGATCCAGAATCTACATCAAAAGATCTCTTTATCCGATAGAGGAGAGAGATCCAAAATCCTAAAGAGAATCAAAATCCAAATAAAGAAGAGTTAAGGTTCAAGTTACAAGGAAATTAAATCAAAGAGAAGATGAAAATTAACAGAATCTTAAGATCAAATAAATAGAAAGGTTAACTTAAATACTAAAGATTACAATCTGAACTAAAAGATAAATTACGTTAAGCTGCATAAA
Organism: Arachis ipaensis; assembly: GCF_000816755.2. Taxonomy (NCBI): domain Eukaryota; kingdom Viridiplantae; phylum Streptophyta; class Magnoliopsida; order Fabales; family Fabaceae; genus Arachis; species Arachis ipaensis. The sequence goes on along the minus strand of NC_029786.2, from coordinate 54,926,573 downwards.
GTCTAAATACTAACAAAATACAATAACTACGAAAGTGAACCAACAAACCCAAAATGTAAGGGATAATTAAAAGATACAAAAATACAATACGGAAGGTTCAAAAACTATTTTACGAACCCTCCTAAAATTCAATCTAAACATATAAGAACCGAAACCAACTAATTAACCTCTGTGAACTCAATAGTTTGAGGAAACAACTAACTATTAACTTTCAACGACCAACTAAACCTGGGGAGATTTCGATCAGAAAGGAATCCTCAACTGATCCTGAACTCTTTAGTTTAACTAATCAGGTGAACTGAAAGAAGGTTTCAATCTCCAATTGATTCACCCTCGTTACTTGTTAAGAGTAGCGTTAACTATTCCTATTGATCCTATCCTGCAGATCAAAAATATGGAACGGTTCTCGAAAAGATCAACAATTAAATGGAAGAACGTTAAATGAAAAGAACAAGGAATAAGTTTTTGGGTTTTTCTATGAAAAGGTATTGATTATTATTGGTGTGGAGGGACGTTAAGGAACTCTCTACTGGGCTCCAAATTTATGAAGCCGAATTAAAATAACCCAAACAAAATCACTGTTCAAAAACATACTTTCCTAAGAAACAACCAAATCTTTGATATGATCGTTGCTCCTAAATAAACACTTTAAGCAATGATCGTTTTTGGTAAGCTGTTTTACCGTGGCAACGGCCCCTGCGCATGCGCCCAGTGGACGCATTGTCCGCCCTTATGAATGGTGATATGATGTTGCTGGGTCAAAAACCGGGTCTTTGTGTCTGATCTCGGTCCCCTGTTCGTCTCTGAGTTGTGTAAGAGTAAGCGCATCAAAAATTAAAAATCTAATCTTAGAATCTCTATTTAGTAAGGAGGAGATCCAAAAGAAGTGTAAGTATCCAAAGGTCAAAAATACGGAAACTACAAAAATGAAACCTATAACTCTTCTCAGTGATGTAGGCAACTTCAACGATAATAAGATCAAGCAAAAGAATAAGGAAAGGAGAAAATTAACGGGTAATTGGGACAAGTCTATTCCTACAACGTAAAACCCTAAATAATTACGTTTCTTGATAAAAATGGAAATTAATTAAGAGTCAATAATAAAATAAATAAAGTAGTACAGAAGAAGAATAAGGAAAAATAGTAAATACTTTCAATGTAAGTACAGTTACCTCATCTGAGGGTTGAACTGAACCCTCAACTAATTCTCCTCTGGGAACTCAACCTTATGAGTTCACTAATCAAGTTAACCTTCAACAACCGATCGAGAGATAAATGATTGCGATTAGGAAGGGTTCCCTCTCCTAATCCTGAACGCTTATTCTCAATCGAGTTAGTGAACTGAAAGGAAATAAATCATTCCCAATTGATTCACTTTTGTTGTTGGAGAACGATAAGGTGAACCTTTTTAGGTTGTTCCTATCTTGAAGGTTAATTAGATTGGGGCCAGTTCCGAAAATAAACTAATATATTTAAGAGAGCGATTCAAAGTAACGAAATTAAATGTTAATAAATTTAAAGACAAGAGGTTGAGAATTTTAAAGAGCTTTTTGAGGACTGATTATTTTATCGTGAGAAAACAGTTGAGCAACCCTCTGCTGGACCCTAAGTATGAGGATCATAAAAATAAGATTAAAACACTGTTGGGAAAAATTTAACTATTCGCCTAAAAACAGTCAATTCTTGACATGAACGTTGCGATAAGAATAATCTTTAAGAATTAGCCGATTAAAGACGCTGCAGTTTTACCGCGGCAACAGCCCTTTAATGTTAACACACGGAATAATAACCAATAACATTTATTAAAGCGAAAAAGCAAAGAAGAATCACAAAGATCAAAATCCTCAAATAAAAGTAATTAAAAATAATCAAAAATAAAGAGAATGATGATACTTAAGAGTGGGGAAACGGATACTCAAACCAATGTTAGTTCAACGTCCTTCTCCTCTAATGTTACCTTCGAACCTATTTGGTTGTCCTCAAGGAATGCATACTTCAAGTGAGAAGGTAGAGGCTTTAATTCACTTTTCGCTTCAAGTTGAGGTTCTTTTTCACCAAGATCATGAAGCTCATTCTCATTAACTTTCTCTTGTTCATCCTCATGTTTATCCTTCTCTTCAACAGCAGGATAGTACAACTTGTTGTGATCTTCTCTTTCTATCTCTGCTACTACCACATCAATCACATCACATCAGAGAACGGAGTGCTCTTCGGGTGGGTGTCTCATGGCCTCTTCTAAATTAAACTTGATGGTCTTGTCATCTACCTCAAAGGAGTATGTGCTGGTAAAGGCATCCAATTTAAATTTAGAGGTCTTCAAGAAAGGTCTACCAAGCAAAACGGAGGAAGAACTTCCATTATCCGTCGGAGGCATTTCATGGATAGAGAAATCAACCGGAAACACTAAATCCTTGATTGTCACAAGCACATCTTCTGCTATCCCTACTACGGTGATCACATTCTTGTCGGCTAAGACAAATTTGGCGGCCAACCTTTTAATTGGAGCTAAATTTAACCTTGCAAATATAGAAAGTGGCATGATACTTACACAAGCCCCTAAATCGCACATGCAATCATAAAATGCAACTCTACCAATCCAATAAGACACTAAACAAGGTACGAGGTCACTACACTTTTCCAGAATAGACTTCATCAATGAAGAAATAGAACTACTGATGAGCGGATAATTTATACGCTTTTTGGCATTATTTTTAGTATGTTTTTAGTATATTTTAGTTAGTTTTTATTATATTTTTATTAGTTTTTAAATAAAAATCACATTTCTAGACTTTACTATGAGTTTGTGTATTTTTCTGTGATTTCAGGTATTTTCTGGCTGAAATTGAGGGACCTGAGCAAAAATCTGATTCAGAGGCTGAAAAAGGACTGCAGATGCTGTTGGATTCTTACCTCCCTGCACTAGAAGTGGATTTTCTGGAGCTACAGAAGCCTATTTGGCTTGCTCTAAATTGCGTTGGAAAGTAGACATCCTGGGCTTTCCAGCAATATATAATAGTTTATACTTTGTCCAAGATTTGATGGCCCAAACCGGCGTTCCAAGTCAGCTTAAGAATTCTGGCATCAAAACGCCAGAACTGGCACAAAAGCTGGAGTTA
>NC_029786.2:54913756-54915613 GCF_000816755.2 Arachis ipaensis | reverse complement strand
GGATCGACCCTTACTCACGTAAGGTATTACTTGGACGACCCAGTGCACTTGTTGGTTAGTTGTGCGGAATTGTGACAAAGTGTGATTCACGTTTGAGAGCTCCAAATCTTTGGTGCCATTGTTGATGATCACAATTTCGTGCACCAAGTTTTTGGGGCCGTTGCCGGGGATTGTTCGAGTTTGGACAACTGACGGTTCATCTTGTTGCTTAGATTAGGTACTTTTCTTTTTATTTTTCAGAATTTTTAAGAATGAATTCTAGAGTTTCAAGGTGATGTTCTTATCATCACAAAAGCTGATTGATTCTTATCAATTTAGCTGCTGAATGTAATGTCCTACTGAAGCTTTAGACTAACATTGCATGATTCCTGGAATTCTTATTAAAAGTTTTGAATCTTTTTATTCTCTTTTCCATATAATTTTCGAAAAATCAAAAAAAAATTTATAAAATCATAAAATCAAAAATATTTTTATGTCTCTTGTTTGAGTCTAGTGTCTAATTTTTAAGTTTGATGTCAATTGCATGTCTTTCTTCTTCTTGCATTTTTTCGAATATATGTAATATGTTCTTCATTGATCTTCAAGTTGTTCTTGATGATTTCCTAGCTCTGATCTTTAAATTCTCTTGTTTTGTGTGTTTTGTTGTTTCTTACATGCATTTTCAAATTGTTATAGTCCTTAGTATACAAACTTCTAAGTTTGGTGTCTTGCATGCATTGTTTATTTGATCTTAGTTGCATTTTTTATTGATTTTCATCATTAAAAATCCAAAAATATTTTTAAAATTGTGCCTTTTCAAGTCAATAATACAGAGAATTGAAGATTCAGAACATTCAACAGAGGAATTAAACAGAAAAAGCTAGGCATTCAAAACGCCCAGTGAAGAAGGAAAACTGGCATTTAAATGCCTGCCAAGGTACCTGGCTAGGCGTTTAACGCCCAAAAAGGTAGCATTTTGGGCGTTAAACGCTAGAATGGATGCCATTCTGGGCGTTTAACGCCAGGATGACACTAGAGGGAAGATTTTGTTTTTAATCCAATTTTTTTCAAATCTTCATAATTTTTCAAAATCAAATATTTTTCAAATCATATATTTTCAATCATATCTCTTCAAAATCAATTTCTTTCTAATTTTTTTTTATTTTTTTACTATTTTTGAAAATCCTTGCTACAATTAGTAATTTAATTCAAAATTTTCAAGTTGTTACTTGCCTATTAAGGAAGGATCAAATTTTAAATTCTAGAATCATATCTTCTAATTTCTTGTTAGTGAAGTAATCAACTTTAATTTTAAAACCTTCTTTTTAAAAATTGATTTTCAATCATATCTTCTCAATCATATCTTTTCAATCACATCTTTTTCAAAAATTAATTTTCAATCATATCTTTTTGATTTCTAATTTCAAAATCTTTTTCAAAATCACTTAATTTCTTTCCCAATATTAATTTTCGAAAATCTCAATCAAATTTTCAAATTTATTTTTATTATTTTAAAAATCTTTTACTTTAATTTCAAAAATTCTTTCCCTCTTCTCACATCCTTCTATTTAAGGGACTAACACTCCTTCTCAAGGTGCAATTCGAACTCTATCCTTCTTGATAAGTTCGAATTCTCTTCTATCTACCTTCTCCTTCTATTCTTCTTTTCCTCTGACACCTCAAGGAATCTCTATACTGTAACATAGAGGATTCCCTACAACAATGCCAACAATACAAGGAAGGTGCTTGGTGACTTTTCTGCATCTACTCCCGACTTCTATCGGAGAAGCATCTCAATCCCTGCCATTGGAGCAAACAACTTTGAGCTTAAGCCTCAATTAGTTTCTCTGATGCAACAGAATTGTAAGTTTCATGGAC
>NC_029786.2:54906713-54913599 GCF_000816755.2 Arachis ipaensis | reverse complement strand
TAAGGAAGAACATTAAGAAAACACATGTTTTGCATGGTTTTCCTTGAAAACCGAATTGAAATGGGAGGGAGACAGCCATCTCACCTTATTTCCATCCTTGATAAGTTACATGGTTATGTAGAGGAAGAAGAGAGGATCATTTTGGTGAAATCGGTGTTTTGATTTGAGTTTTAGTTCAGAAGAAATCAAACTTTGAAGATTAAGTATTCATGAAAGTTTCTCTCTTTTCTCTCTTGTTATTTTCGGCCAAAATGATGAAATGAGACAGCCTTGGAGGTCTTGGGGGTGTAAGGTGAGTTGTGATTGGTTGGCTTGGAGGTGGATTAAAATTATATTAAAATATCTCTGGTGTACAACTACTAAAACTAGGTGTATCGGAACACTCGTAAAAACATCTCTAAAAATTATTTTCTGAAAAACTAGCATAAATGACACTAGTAACATATTTATTATGAGAATAAAACATGAATAATGAGCCCTTAGCATTGCTAAAGTCATCAGAGAGTGCTGGTGCTAAGCTGCACCAATAAACTGTAAACCCGGTTAAACTGATTTTCTATTTTTAACAAAAACTAACCAGGTAAACTTATAATGTCATTCAAGAATTTTCTAATACTAATATAATGATAATATTATACTATTTTCTCTCTCCGCTCATGAATCGAGTCCGGTTCGTCACACAGAGACTATTTACGAAAATTAGAATCAAAACTGCCAACCGATACGGTTCAAAAACAAGGTTCTTCACGATTGCATTATCGAGCGTGCCTCAGAGGAGGTTCTAACTTAAGGATGACATAATGATAATGAGGATTGAGATGCTTGATGATATAACAGAGGTGTTCCCTTTACTGATCTTCCGGAGAAATCCGTACTTTCAGAAAATATCTCATGTACTCGAAAATCAGGGTTGTTACATCTTCACTCCTTCATTTTCACACAACATACACACTACTTAAATAAATTCCTGGCCTAAGCGGCTAAACCAAGTTGTCCCTAGCCATGTGCTTGTGGCGTGAAGGTGTCAAGTGAAAACTTGAGACTGAGGGCTTGGATTGCTTGGATAGAATAATGCGCATCTCCGTGAGGAGAGTAGTCATGTCCCCAAGCACTTTCGTCAAACTTGATTCGGAAGGAGGTGCTTCCACCACACCCTTGAGGGGATTGTTCCTCACCCTTACATGTTGTGTAGCCTCGGCGACATCATTTATCAAGCTCCAAGCTTCTGCCGTCGTCTTGTTTTTGAAAAGGGAACCACCACTAGAAGCTGTGAGCAATCTCTTGTCCGTCGTGCAAAGACCTCCGGTGAAATAACTAATGAGCAAGTAAGTGTCCAATCCATGGTGTGGACAAGATTCCAATAGTCTCTTGAATCAAGTCCAGTACTCATATAGGGTCTCTTGGTCCTTTTCCATTATACCAGAGATTTCTTTCCAGATGTAATCGGTCTTTTCTGGCAGAAAGAACTTGTCTAAACTCTCTTCTCAACAAATCTCATTCGGTCACAACTTCATCCGATTAGGAGTAGAACCACTCTTTTGCTTGCCCCTCAAGAGAGAAGGGGAAAGTAAAAACCATGATAGCAATCTCATCGGCACCATGCCTTCGAGCCGTACCACAAGCAACTTGAAAATCTCTTAGATGTCTAATGGGGTCTTGGCCCGGAAGTCCATGATACTTGGGAAGCAAATTAATCATACTATTCTTCAACTCAAAGTTCGGATTAAGATTCGGATATCTAGCTTACAATGGTTGAAGAATAAGATCCGGAGCCCCTTGTTCATGCAAGGTGATTCTTCGTGGCTCCGCCATATAGTGTTCACCTATAGGATGCAAAGATGTATCAGTGGTGTCAACAGAAGAATAAGAAGTAGTGGACTCTAAGTCGCTCTCGATTCTGTCTAGTGGTTCGGCAAGTCCTTCAAGAGAGGCCGAAGCACTAGTCGTGTAGCTCAACCGCCGCCTAGCTTACCGAGTGTGTAACAAAGTTCTTTCAATCTCAGGATCAAACTCGGCTAAGCTAGAGTTCAGTTGGGACCGAGTCATCCAACTTAGAATTCATAGCTCATGCATAAAAAAAAGAAATCTAAACTAAAAACAAAATATTGAAAGCAAGTAAACTATCTACACTATTCACATATTCACATAACCAATATCAAGGAATACATTGCAACCATATCCCGGCAACGGCGCCGAAAATTTGATAGAAGGATTATTGTTGATCTAGAATTTCATTGATAGAAAGTCATGTCATAGTATAGTTCCGAACCAACTAATAACCCTCAAATCAAATTTAGAATTATGGTTGTCACAAAGTCAACCCCAATATAAAGTAACCGAGAGTATTGGTATCGGGTCATCCTCAAGAGAATGGGCAAACATGTGCATCAATATTGGTTAGAATTCTGGGGTTGGGAGTCATGAGCAAGAATTTAAACTACTAAACTTAACATGCAAGGAATCTTAAAGTGCAAGAAACTAAATCAAGTAACTAAGGCAAGGTATGAGCAATTTCAATCTAACAAGAGAACATATAAGCTACTTCTATTCTAAGACTAAGTAAACAACTAAACTAGCTACAACAAGAACTAAACAATTAGGATTTTTAGGTTTCAAATATGAATGATAAAAGGCACTCTTGGCTAGGCATAGGAATTGGGATCACCATCCTTGTCTAATAACCATATCTTGACAATTATGAGGAACCAAGCTCATCAAGTCTACCTCTATGCTTGAAGTACGTATAATGTCTATTTCCAAGCTTGAAGTACGTTAAATGGCTTGATCAATCTCAACTCATAAGTCCCAATCCAACTACTGATTGTCTTAGTAGTAGATTGGTGTCAATGGGTATCAATTTGACCACTAGGGCTCTCAAATCACCAAATCAATTAGACCCAATGACTCAAGTTTACCCAATTCCCTTCGCCTAGGCCAAGAGTAAAGAAAACTACTCCATAATCAAAGGAAACATTTCATTAAACACATGGTATGCATTAATAAAAGATATATTCAAATTGCAAATTAATTGAAAACTACAAGTACCTACTAACAATTATCAATAGAAAACAACTCAAATAACACTGTTAATCATAGAAAACATCAATGCACCAATAGGAATTCTAAATCCACAAAGTTCATAAAATGATAAGAAAATGGAAAATAACAAGAAAATTCAATTTCAAACACAAGATCTAAACAAAATTATACCAGGGAATTCAAATTGAGTAATTGAAACTAAAATTAACAAAACCAATTCAGAATTTCAACAAGGGAGAATCAAATCAAACTAGATCTAAAAAGGAGTAAGAGTTTCCCTCTCTAGAAAAACCAAAAACCAAAACTAGCTCAAGTGTGTGTAAAGTGTAAAATGATTGATCCCCCTCCCCACTTTCTCCCCTTCTGTTCCTGGGTCTTTTCCATGCAGAATCCAGTTGGATTTGGGTCTGGAGCTCCTTAGAAATCACCAGCCACGAGTTCATTAATGATGTCACATGCCGAGCGTCACGCGTGCGCGTTGGCCACGCGTACGCGTCATCTGAGTTTTGCAATCCACGCGTACGCATCGGTGGGATTTTTGCTCAGCCACGCGAATGCGTCAACTTTTGCGTGCCAATCCTAGCAACATGCTCCCACGGGTGCGCGTTAGCCACGCGTGCGCATCGCTGCCAACTCTTCAAAGCTCCATTCTTCATGTTCCTTCCACTTGCGCATGCTTCCTTTCCATCTTCTAGACCATTCTTGCCCTATAAATCCTAAATTCACTCAACAAATATATCACGGCATCGAATGGTAATAGAAGAGGATTGAAATATAGCATTTTTAAGGTCAAAGAAGCATGTTTTCACCCATGAAGCAAAATTAGGAAGGAAACACAAAACCATGCAATTTATATGAATAAGTGCGGAAAATATTGACAACCCCTCCCCCCAAATTCTACACAAGATAAACCACAAAATCGGGGTTTATCACTTGCCCTCCTTAGTAGGAATGCCTCCTTCAATGACAATTCCATCTGAATTGCATAGATGACAGATAAAGTGGGGGAATGCCAACCTTGCTAAGGTGGAATGCTTTTCAGCTATCTTGTACAACTCTTGAGGTATTACCTCATGTACCTCCACCTCACTTCCAATCATGATTCAGTAAATCATGATGGCTTTGTCAACGGTCACTTCTGACCGATTGCTAGTGGGGATGATAGAGCGTTGGATAAATTCTAATCATCCTCTAGCTACAGGCTAGAGGTCAAGCCTTCTCAGTTGGATAAGCTTGCCTTGAGCATCCCTCTTCCACTGAGCTCCTTCCACACAAATGTCTGTGAGGACTTGGTCCAGCCTTTGGTCAAAGTTGACCCTCCTAGTGTAAGGACGTGGGTCTCCTTGCATCATTGGCAGATTGAGCGCCAACCTTACACTTTCTGGGCAGAAATCCAAGATTCGCCCTCAGACCATAGTGTGCCAATTTTTGGGACTTGGGTTCACACTTGTATCATGGTGTTTAGTGACCATGCATTGGCATAGAACTCTTGCACCATTAAGATCCCAATTTCTAGGATTGGATTGGTTAGGACTTCCCAACCTCTCCTCCGGATTTCTCTTTGGATCTCCGGGTCCTCATTCTTTTTTAACTTAAAGGGGACTTCAGGAATCACCTTTTTCTTTGCCACTACTTCATAAAAGTGGTCTTGATGAGTTTTGGTGATGAATCTCTCCATCTCCCAAGCTTCAGAGGTAGAAGCAACTACTTTCCCTTTCCTCTTCCTAGAGGATTCTCCAACCTTGGGTGCCATAAGGGTGAGTGGAAAGCAGAAAGCAAGGCTTTTTCAACACCAAACTTAAAAGTTTTGCTCGTCCTCGAGCAAAATAAGAAGAAAAGAGTAGAAGAAGAAGGGAATAGAGGAGATGACGGGAGACAGTGGGTTCGGCCAAGTGAGGCTAGTAGTGTATGAATGGTGTATGTTGAAAAGGTAGTATGAGGTGTTATTTATAGGAGATGGGATGGGGTAGCATTTATAGGGAAGAGTGTGTGGGGAAGAAAGAAAGTAAGAGAGAGAAGTGGGGTGGGTGAGGAATCTGTGGGACCCACTGATCTTGAGGGGTTAGGGAATTCGAGTTCCCTGCCCCTTGTGAGCGTTGAATGCCTAGCTCTATACCTGGCTGGCGTTCAACGCCAGCTATGTATCTCTTATTGGGCGTTGAATGCCCTTGAGGATGCTCCTACCTGGTGTTCAACGCCAGGTCTGTGCCTCTGTTTGGGCGTCGAACGCCCAGGGTCTGCCCCCTGAACGCTAGCTTCAGACTCCCTGGCTAGTGTTTAACGCAAGCACTGTGCTCCCTGGCTGGGGTTCAACGCCAGCACTGTGCTCTTCATGGCCGTTGAATGCCCACTCTGGCCTCCTTGGCTAGCATTCAATGCCAGCAGGGTCTCTGCTCCAGGGTGTTCTATTTCCAGTTCTGACTGTTTCTATTTCTGTTCTAACTACTGCACATGATCATAAACTCAAAGAAAACATGAAAATTAACTAATATAACTTAAATATACTTAAAGAAAAATAAGAAAACATTTATTATTGATGGGTTGCCTCCCAACAAGCACTTCTTTAACGTCACTAGCTTGACAGTTAGCTCCTTACGGAGATGGATAGGGGCTCAGAATTTTGCTTCTTATAGTGAATTTCTTACCTGTGTTCTCATGGATAAGTTCCGCATGTTCCAAAGGCAGGATCCTGCACACAATATGTGGGATGACTGGATTGTTGGTGCACGAAATTGTGATCATCAATGGCGCCAACATCTTGGTACGCACAATTGTAATCTCAACTCTTTGTCACAACTCCGCACAACTAACCAGCAAGTGCACTGGGTCGTCCAAGTAATAAACCTTACGTGAGTAAGGGTCGATCCCATGGAGATTGTCGGCTTGAAGCAAGCTATGGTCACCTTGTAAATCTCAGTCAGGCAGATTCAAATGGTTATGGAAAATTGATAATTAAAAGATGAATAAAACATAAAATAAAGATAGAGATACTTATGTAATTCATTGGTGAGAATTTCTGATAAGCGTATGAAGATGCTTTGTTCCTTCTGAACCTCTGTTTTCTTACTGCCTTCTTCCAATCATTCATACTCCTTTCCATGGCAAGCTTATGTTGGGTTTCACCATTGTCAATGGCTACCTCCCGTCCTCTCAGTGAAAATGGTCCAAATGCACTGTCACCGCAGGGCTAATCAGCTGTTGGTTCTCGATCATATTGGAATAGGATCCATTGATCCTTTTGCGTCTGTCACCACGCCCAACAATCGCGAGTTTGAAGCTCGTCACAGTCATCCCTTCCCAGATCCTACTCGGAATACCACAGATAAGGTTTAGACTTTCCGGATCTCAGGAATGCTGCCAATTGATTCTAGCCTATACCACGAAGACTCTGATCTCATGGAATGGAAGGCTCGGTTGTTAGGCGAGGCAACCATGCGTCATGAATTAGGAGGCTAAGAGATACGCACTCAAGCTATTGCAAGTAGAACAGAGGTGGTTGTCAGGCATGTGTTCATAGGTGAGAATGATGATGAGTGTCACGGATCATCACATCCTTAAGGTTGAAGAACGAGTGTATATCTTAGAGAAGAAGTAGGCGTGAATTGAATAAAAAAACAATAGTACTTTACATTAATTCATGAGGAACAGTAGAGCTCCACACCTTAATCTATGGTGTGTAGAAACTCTACCATTGAAAATACATAAGAACAAAAGGTCTAGGCATGGCCGAATGGCCAGCCTCCCAAAGCGTGAACATACAAGTTCCAAGATGAAAAGTATGATCAAGTGTATAAAATACAATAGCAAAAGGTCCTATTTGTAGAAAACTAGTAACCTAGGGTTTACA
>NC_029786.2:54905011-54905897 GCF_000816755.2 Arachis ipaensis | reverse complement strand
CAACAAATTCAAAAATATGCACTGTTCAAGTATTTATTCAGAAAAATAAAAAGTTTTGCCACCACATCAAAATAATTAATCTGTTTTAAAATTCGAAATTCATGTACTTCTTTTTCTTTTTGCAATTAAAAATATTTTTCATTTAAGAAAGGTGATGAATTCATATTCATAGCTTTAAGGCATAGACACTTAGACACTAGTGATCATGTAATAAATACACAAACATAGATAAACATACAGCATAAAAATTTGAAAAACAGAAAATAAAGAACAAGGAGATTAAAGAACGGGTCCACCTTAGTGATGGCGGTTAGTTCTTCCTCTTGAAGATCTTATGGAGTGCCTGAGCTCCTCAATGTCTCTTCCTTGCCTTTGTTGCTCCTCTCTCATGACTCTTTGATCTTCTCTAATTTCATGAAGGAGGAAAACATAGATAAATAAAAATTTGAAAAACAGAAAATAAAGAACAAGGAGATTAAAGAACGGGTCCACCTTAGTGATGGCGGTTAGTTCTTCCTCTTGAAGATCTTATGGAGTGCCTGAGCTCCTCAATGTCTCTTCCTTGCCTTCCTTGCCTCGGAATTTCCTCTCCATGAGTAGGATCTCTTGTTTGCTCCATCCTTTTCATAGTGATGGGCTTGTACTCATTGATGAGGATGTCTTCCTCTACTTCCTCTATAGCTGAATTGCAGAGATGACAAATGAGATGTGGTGTGGCAAAATCGTGATTATTCATTCCTTGGTAATAGCGCTAAAGACTTAATACGCACGTTCATAGTCTTAATTCTTTGTCACAACTTCGCACAACTAACCAGCAAGTGCACTGGGTCGTCCAAGTAATAAACCTTACGCGAGTAAGGGTCGATCCCACGGAGATTGTCGGCTT
>NC_029786.2:54903661-54903877 GCF_000816755.2 Arachis ipaensis | reverse complement strand
TCCTGAAAAGGGAAAAAGAAAGTAACTTTTAAAGCTAAGGGTTAGAGCAAGGAAGAGAGCGGGAAAGGTGGTAATCAATGTACAATAAAGAAGAATGACGTTAACACATGGTCATGACTACATGTGAAAAGTTCGTCAATGGAAATATAGCAAGTGCATGTGATGACAATTAAATGCAAGATGTTTATTGGCATGCTGGCAAAGGCATGAGTAGCA
>NC_029786.2:54901208-54901952 GCF_000816755.2 Arachis ipaensis | reverse complement strand
GTTCAGCATCTCCTAAGTCTTCAACCAATTCTTCTTCTTCGACGATCACGGCTTCCTCCAATTGTTCCAATACAAAGTCATACTGCTCACTGTTCATTGGAGTTTTCAGCTTCTCCTTCATGCTGCGTTATTTAGTAGATTCTCCACATGAAGCCATGGGGATTCCTTGAGTGTCTGAACATCGGGAAGGTAATCGATTGATCGCTTGATTCAATTGGTGAAGGGTTTCATGAAATTTATTCACTGTTTCCTTGAGACGCTCNCTAATCCTAATCCTAATCCTAAGAGAGAGGAGAGAACCTCTCTCTCTAAAACTACATTTAAAATCTAAAATTGTGAATTATGAGCTTATTCTCATGAATGGATGCATTCTCCCACTTTATAGCCTCTAATTTGTATTTTCCAGGGCCAAAAACTGGGTCAAAAAAGCCCAGAAATTGCCCCCAGCATATTCTGGTAAGTACAGGTTGCGGGAAAGTGACGCGGAAGCGTCGTCTACGCGTTTGCGTGGATTGCATTTCTTCCAGGTCACGCGTCCGCGTGATCCACGCGTTCGCGTCGCCTGGCTTTGGGGCAGCTATGGCAAATTATATATTAAATCGAAGCCCCGGATGTTAGCTTTCCAACGCAACTGGAACCGCATCATTTGGACTTTTGTAGCTCAAGTTATGGCTCTTTTAGTGCGAAGAGGTCAGGCTGGACAACTTTGCAGTTCCTTCAACTTCTTGTATTCCTTCCACTTTT
>NC_029786.2:54899446-54899873 GCF_000816755.2 Arachis ipaensis | reverse complement strand
TGTAAATAAGCTCAAAATCTCACGGGTTGTGTGTTCTTTGGCTCAAAAACCATGTTCCAAATACAACTTCAAACAAATTTATCACAAATTTTTCAAATTAAATTTGTGAAATACTATAAAAATTTCTTGAAAAAGAAAATATTACTTCAACCAAGTAGTAAAATATGCAAAAAATCAAGAAATATGCAATGAAACATGTAAATGCAACAATGAGCTAACAAATAAAATAGAGTATTGGTGTTGGAAAGAAGGTAACTAACCCCTGGAAGTTGGTATCGACCTCCCCACACTTAAAGATTGCACCATCCTCGGTGCATGCTAAGATGTGCAAGTGGATGGGAGTTGTGGTTCCTCAGCTGGGGCTCTTTTTGTTCCTTTCCTTGCCGATGGTTTGGGAGTAGCTTTCTCTTTACTCTTCTTGGTGGCC
>NC_029786.2:54897650-54897823 GCF_000816755.2 Arachis ipaensis | reverse complement strand
CTTTGACAACTTCCACCTCTTTGCAAGCTTCTTCAATTTTAACCTCTTCCTCTTGGTAGCTTTCTTCCAATTTAGTCTCTTTTTCATTGCTTACCAAGGGCATGGGAGGTTGTGCTTCTTCTTCTTTAATCTCCATGTCAAGTCCAATGGAAGAGGATTCAAATGTAGATAAG
>NC_029786.2:54894553-54894932 GCF_000816755.2 Arachis ipaensis | reverse complement strand
TAAGTTCAATTGTGAAAAGTAAAAAGGCATAAAATAAATACTTATTGTGCAATAATGGAGAATATGTTGGAGTTTTGGAGAGGTTTTGTCATCTGAATTTCAGCTTTTCTCTTGTACTCCTCTTCACACACGCAAGGCTCCTTCCATGGCAAGCTATATGTAGGGTGTCACGGTTGTCAATGGCTACTTCCCATCCTCTCAGTGAAAATGATCCAAATGCTCTGTCACAGCACGGCTAATCATCTGTTGGTTCTCGATCATGTCGGAATAAGATCCATGATCCTTTTGCATCTGTCAGTACGCTCAACAATCGCGAGTTTGAAGCTCGTCACAGCCATTCAATCCTTGAATCCTACTCGGAATACCACAGACAAGGTTT
>NC_029786.2:54892634-54892926 GCF_000816755.2 Arachis ipaensis | reverse complement strand
GTTTAATGATGATGAGAAAAATAAATTATAGCTTAATTGGAGATAAAATCAAAATATAGATACTAATTACTACTATATAACGTCTAAGGTAAAACTCAAATAAGAACAATTATCACAGAGTTAAGGCTAAGATTAGAACTTAACAACCTTGACTTTAGGAAGTGGATGCCTCTTTAGTCTGTGGAGTGCTTGGTCCTTCAAGAGATAGCTTCTGACGCTTTAATTCCTTCAGTTCATGCCCTTGCTCTTCTTGTTCTCTGAGCAGTTTGCAGAGCATGCTGTTTTGATTTTG
>NC_029786.2:54888046-54888553 GCF_000816755.2 Arachis ipaensis | reverse complement strand
GGTGTTTAACTCTGCTTTGCAACCTGTTTCTAGCGTTTAACTCCAGAATAGGGCAGAGAGCTGGCGTTGAACGCCAGTTTGCATCATCTAAACTCGGTCAAAGTATGGACTATTATATATTGCTGGAAAGCCCTGGATGTTTACTTTCCAACGCAATTGAGAGCGCATCATTTGGACTTCTGTTGCTCCAGAAAATCAACTTTGAGTGCAGGGAGGTCAGAATCCAACAGCATTGAAGAACGAAACTCTCGCGTGATCTATAATTTTTGCAAATAAGTTCTCGTTGCAGGTATAGCTTCTAGACCGACAAGAATTCCTTTCTTACAAAAGTTTTGATTGTCACAAGTAACAAACCTCGGGTCGTCTTCTCAAGGAATTGCAGGGAGGTGTTCTTATTATTGGTTATGAAAAAGTGTGTTTTGGAGTTTTTGGATTAAGATAAAAAGCAAGAATAGCAATGGCAGAGGAAATAAAATAATAACAATAAAAAGCCTTGATTAGGAGAGA
>NC_029786.2:54886418-54886614 GCF_000816755.2 Arachis ipaensis | reverse complement strand
TGAGGTAAAGGTAAGGGTACATGTATGGCCAAGTGAGCTATAATATGAATCTTTGACTAACCTAAGCTCTCACCTAATATATATATACTCTATATACTATTAAATTCATGCCTAACTACCCATAATTCCCACTTTTGTATGATTCTCATACTCATGTACCAAATTTTTGATATTTCTTTACTTTTATCACATGTGC
>NC_029786.2:54884138-54884728 GCF_000816755.2 Arachis ipaensis | reverse complement strand
CTCTCTGTTCAAAACTTAGTATTGCCAAAATCCAGGGTGACGCGGTCGCGTGGTCGACGCGATCGCGTGAGTGGCCATCATTGGGATATGACGCAGACGCGTGAGCCATGCGTCCGCCTGATAAGGCTTGTGCGTTCAGCACCAGTCCAGCACCACTCTCGCACAACTTTCGGTCGTGCACCTTTCTTACGTCGATTTCCAGGTCACGCGTCCGCGTGGGTGACGCGGACGCATGGGAGGCATGTTTCCCATGTGANGTGCACCTTTCTTACGTCGATTTCCAGGTCACGCGTCCGCGTGGGTGACGCGGACGCATGGGAGGCATGTTTCCCATGTGAAACGGACGCGTCAGCGACGCTGCCGTGTCGTGTGCGTGCTTTTTTTTTAATGCAAAATACAGAATGCAGTATGCAGATGCTGACGCAGATGTTATGAATAATTCCAGGTTCAAAAAAATAAAATAAAACTCAAAAACAAACAAAACTAAATAAGATTGAAGATGGAACAATCATACCACGGTGGGTTGTCTCCCACCTAGCACTTTTAGTTAAAGTCCTTAAGTTGGACATTTGGTGAGCTTCCTGTTATGG
>NC_029786.2:54880209-54883539 GCF_000816755.2 Arachis ipaensis | reverse complement strand
GTTCCCATGGAGGTTCAGCATCTCCTAAGTCTTCAACTAATTCTTCTTCTTCGATAATTTCATCTTCCTCCACTTGTTCTAGTACAAAGTCATGCTCCTTACTGTCCATCAGAGTTTCTAGTATCTCCTTCATGCTACGTTCTTCATTAGATTGTCCACATGAAGCCATGGAGGTTCCTTGAGTGTCTGAACATCGGGAAGGTAATCGATTGATCGCTTGATTCAATTGGTGAAGGGTTTCATGAAATTTATTCACTGTTTCCTTGAGACGCTCCTGTGATTCTTGGGTCGATGGATATGGACATGGTGTATATGGAGGTGGTGGTTCATGAGAGTAATTCTATTGGAATGGGGGTGGTCCTATGTATGGTTCATTTGGCTCATAAAGTGGTTGGTATGGTCGATACGGGTTAGGGTCACATGGAGGTGAATGGTGGAAAGGGGCTTGTGAGTATGGTGGTCCAAAGTCATGTTGAGGAAAGGGTTCATAAGCATATGGTGGTGGTTGTTGATAATCAAAAGAGCGCTCACCATAGCCATTGCCTTGATATGCATCACAGAACGGTTGTTGATAGTCCATTGGAGGTGGTTGTTGCCATGAGGGTTGATCAAATCCTTGTGGCTCCTCCCATCTTTGATTGTTCCAACCTTGATGCCTGTTCTCATTGTAATTTCCTCTTCCTGCAACATAATTGTAACCAAAGGGGTGAGAGTTCATAGTAGTAGGAGAAGATAAAAACAAAAACTAACAAAAAGAAAATATTTTGAAAAAGATATGATTTTTGAAAAGGGATAAGATAAGATTTTGAAAAAGATATGATATTTGAAAAAAAATAAGATAAAAATTTTAAAATAAAAATCTGAAAATTTTTTTTTTGAAAAATATTTATAATAACCAATAATAAGGCTCACGTTTGCAATTCCCCGGCAACGGCGCCATTTTGAAGAACGAAACTCTCGCGCGATCTAGAATTTTCGCAAATAAGTTCTCGTTGCAGGTATAGCTTCTAGACCGACAAGAATCCATTTCTTACAAAAGTTTTGGTTGTCATAAGTAATAAACCCCTTTAAAATTGATAACCGAAGTATTCAAACCTCGGGTTGTCTTCTCAAGGAATTGCAGGGAGGTGTTCTTATTATTGATTATGAAAAAGTGTGTTTTGGGGTTTTTGGATTAAGATAAAAAGCAAGAATAACAATGGCAGAGGAAATAAAATAATAACAATAAAAAGCCTTGATTAGGAGAGATTAATCGGAAGTTCTATCCTTGTTGGATTTTTCTCAAGATCAATTAATAATTGAAGGTTACTTCTACTTAGTTATCCTTTACCAAGTAAAGTAAAAGAAATTCAAGTAAGTTGGAAGTCTACTTCTATTCACAAGTTCTAATCCTCTCCCTTGGGAAGGATTAGCGTTAGTGACTAGAGAGCCAGCCAACAATAAACTCAATTACAATTTAACTCTTGAGTAATTCAACTCAAGGGTCTCCAAATATTAATCAACTCCAAAATCAAGTTAGGATCTAACTTAGAACATCAATTAATAACAAACAATAGAAGAAGTGATAAATCTGAAATACCTCAAATTGCATTAAATAAAAGAAATCAAGTTAAACATGAGAATTCATGAATCAAATTGGAAAAATAAATAAAAGGAACATTGAACCTGTGATTACAGAAGATGAAATCCTAATCCTAATATAAATCCTAATCCTAATCCTAATCCTAAGAGAGAGGAGAGAACTTCTCTCTCTAAAACTACATTTAAAACCTAAAATTTTGAATTATGAGCTTATTCTGATGAATGGATGCATTCCCCCACTTTATAGCCTCTAATCTGTGTTTTCCGAGCCGAAAACTGGGTCAAAAACAGCCCAAAAATCGCCCCTAGCGTATTCTGGTACGTACAGGTCGCGGGAAAGTGACGCGGAAGCGTTGTCCACGCGTTTGCGTGGATTGCATTTCTGCCAGGTCACGCGTCCGCGTGATCCACGCGTTCGCGTCGGCTGGCTTCGGGGAAGCTATGGCAAATTATATATCAAATCGAAACCCCATACGTTAGCTTTCCAACGCAACTAAAACCGCATCATTTGGACCTCTGTAGCTCAAGTTATGGTTGTTTTAGTGCGAAGAGGTCAGGCTGGACAGCTTTGCAGTTGCTTCAACTTCTTGTATTCCTTCCACTTTTGCATACTTCCTTTCTATCCTCCAAGCCATTCCTGCCCTGTAATCTCTGAAAACACTTAACACACATATCAAGGAATCTAATGGTAATAAGAGAGGTGGTGCACGAAAATGTGTATGTCAATGTCAATATTACTATTTCTCACAAATTCGCACAACTAACCAGCAAGTGCACTGGGTCGTCCAAGTAATACCTTACGTGAGTAAAGGTCGAATCTCACGGAGATTGTTGGCTTGAAGCAAGCTATGGTTATCTGATTTTTCTTAGTCATGATACCAACAACAGTGTTTTGTAAGTTCAATTGTGAAAAGTAAAAAGGCATAAAATAAATACTTATTGTGCAATAATGGAGAATATGTTGGAGTTTTGGAGAGGTTTTGTCATCTGAATTTCAGCTTTTCTCTTGTACTCCTCTTCACACACGCAAGGCTCCTTCCATGGCAAGCTATATGTAGGGTGTCACGGTTGTCAATGGCTACTTCCCATCCTCTCAGTGAAAATGATCCAAATGCTCTGTCACAGCACGGCTAATCATCTGTTGGTTCTCGATCATGTCGGAATAAGATCCATGATCCTTTTGCATCTGTCAGTACGCTCAACAATCGCGAGTTTGAAGCTCGTCACAGCCATTCAATCCTTGAATCCTACTCGGAATACCACAGACAAGGTTTAGACTTTCCAGATTCTCATGAATGCCGCCATCAATCCTATCTTATACCACGAAGATTCTGATTAAGAAATCTAAGAGATACTCATTCAATCTGATGTAGAACGGAGGTGGTTGTCAGGCACACGTTCATGGATTGAGGAAGGTGATAAGTGTCACGGATCATCACCTTCTTCCTAGTGAAGCGCGAATGAACATCTTAGATAGGAACAAGCGTGTTTGAATGGAAAACAGAAATAATTGCATTAATTCATCGAGACGCTGCAGAGCTCCTCACCCCCAACAATGGAGTTTAGAGACTCATGCCGTCAAAAGGTATAAAGTTCAGATCTAAAATGTCATGAGGTGCGAAATAAACCTCTAAAAGTTGTTTAAATACTAAACTAGTAACCTAGGTTTACAGAAAATGATTAAACTATGATAGATAGTGCAGAAATCCACTTCTGGGGCCCACTTGGTGTGTGCTGGGGCTGAGACTT
>NC_029786.2:54865509-54871629 GCF_000816755.2 Arachis ipaensis | reverse complement strand
TGGTCTGAATGTTCTTTGGTTAAGAACTTCCCTTGATTCCAAAGTGGTTTTGGAATACTCTCTTTCTTGCCTCTTGGAGTGGGTTATTTTCCTTTAGGAGCCATGATCTTAGTGGTTATGGTTTAGTGATCACGGATAAACACACCAAACTTAGAGGTTTGCTTGTCCTCAAGCAAAAGAAAAGAAAGGAGAAGGATAGAAGGAGAGCTAGTGTCGAATGGTGGATGAGAGGAGGGAGGCCGAATGTGACTTTAAAAGGGAGGGGGTGGGTTTTCGAAAATTTTAAAAAGATAAGATAGAGGATATGATTTATAAAAGATAAGTATGATAAGAAAAAGATATAAAAATTTGTGAATGATATTTGGAAAAGATAATTCTGAAATTTTTTTATTTTGAAAAAGATTTTGAGTTTTGAAAAATTTGAAAAAGAGTTGGATCGGATTTAAAAAAAGATATGTGTTTATGGATTAAGATACATTTGATATTTTTGAAATAGGGATTTTAGAAATTAGGGTTAAAAAATTTTTGGAATTGAGAGTTTGTAACATGTTTATGCAAGAAATCATGAATTGAAACATGAAAATTTAAATTAAAATAAAAAATGTGAAGTAAAAACGAATTTACCTCCTCCCCACCATCCTGGCGTTAAACGCCCAAATATTGCATGTTTTGGGCGTTTAACGCCCAAATGCTGCTTTTCCTGGGCATTCAACACCCAGCTGTTGCTTTTTTCTGGCGTTGAACACCAGGAACTCCTTTGTCACTGGGCGTTTTTCTGAACGCCCAGGATGCTGTAAATCTGGCGTTAAACGCCCAAAAGCTGCTTCTTTCTGGCGTTTAACGCCCAGATGGCTATCTTTATTGGCGTTAAATGCCTAGTAGATGCTCCTTTGGGGCGTTTAACGCCCAGTTGTGCCTCTTACTGGCGTTTTCTTGCCAGTGAGCTCTTTTTCTCTGTTTTGTGTGCTGAATCCTTTTGTAACCCTGTGAACCTATGCAATTGACTTTTTACCATATTAAAATTGAACTTATATGCTCTAAAAATAAATAAAATGAAGAATAGGGCAAAATAACAGAAAGAGTTTTGCCAATGGCTGGGTTGCCTCCCAGCAAGCGCTTCTTTATTGTCTTTAGCTGGACTTTACTGAGCTTTTAAACTAGCCTTAGCCTTGAGCACTCTTGCTCAACATTGCCTTCAAGATAGTGTTTGATTCTCTGTCCATTAACAATGAACTTCTTATCAGAATTAATGTCTTGAAGCTCCACAAAACCATATGGTGATACACTTGTGATCACATATGGTCCCCTCCACCGGGATTTTAGTTTCCCAGGGAATAGCCTGAGCCTAGAGTTAAACAACAGAACCTTTTGTCCTGGTTCAAAGACTCTTGATGACAGCTTTCTATCATGCCACCTTTTTTATTTCTCCTTATAAAGCTTGGCATTTTCGAAAGCAGTGAGTCTAAATTCCTCTAGCTCATTTAGCTGGAGAAATCTTTTTTCTCCAGCTAATTTGGCATCAAAGTTCAGGAATCTAGTTGCCCAGTAGGCCTTATGTTCCAGCTCCACGGGCAGATAACAGGCCTTACCATACACAAGCTGGTATGGAGAGGTCCCTATAGGAGTCTTGAATGCTGTTCTGTAAGCCCACAGAGCATCATCCAAGCTTCTTGCCCAATCCTTTCTTCGGGTACTTACAGTCCGTTCCAGGATTCTTTTTAGTTCTCTGTTAGAGACTTCAGTTTGCCCATTTGTCTGTGGATGATATGGAGTTGCTACCTTGTGGCTAATCCCATATCGGACCATGGTAGAGTAAAGCTGTTTGTTGCAGAAGTGAGTGCCCCCATCACTAATTAGTACTCTAGGGACACCAAACCTGCTGAAGATATGTTTCTAGAGGAACTTCAGCACTGTCTTAGCATCATTAGTGGGTGTGGCAATGGCCTCTACCCATTTGGATACATAGTCAACTACCACCAGAATATAAGTGTTTGAGTATGATGGTGGAAAAGGGCCCATGAAGTCAATTCCCCATATGTCAAACAACTTAATCTCCAAGATCCCTTGTTGAGGCATGGCGTAACCATGGGGCAGATTACCAGCTCTTTGGCAACTGTCACAGTTACGTACAAACTCTCAGGAATCTCTATAGAGGGTAGGCCAGTAGAAGCCACATTGGAGGACCTTGGTGGCTGTTCGCTCACCTCCGAAATGGCCTCCATATTGTGATCCATGGCAATGCCATAAGATCCTCTGTGCTTCTTCTCTAGGCACACACCTACGGATTATTTTGTCTGCACATCTCTTAAAGAGATATGGTTCATCCCACAAGTAGTACTTTGCATCAGTGATTAATTTTTTCTTTTGCTGCCTGCTGTACTCCTTAGGTATGAACCTTGCGGCTTTATAGTTTGCAATGTCTGCAAACCATGGTGTTTCCTGAATGGCAAACAAATGCTCATCCGGAAATGTTTTAGAGATCTCAATAGATGGGGAAAACTCCCCTTCTACTGGTTCTATCCGGGACAAATGATCAGCCACTTGGTTCTCTGTCCCTTTTCTGTCTCTTATTTCTATATCAAACTCTTGCAGAAGCAACACCCATCTTATGAGCCTGGGTTTTGAATCCTGTTTTGTGAGTAGATATTTAAGAGCAGCATGGTCAGTATACACAATCACTTTTGATCCTACTAAGTATGATCTAAACTTATCAATGGCATAAACCACTACAAGCAATTCTTTTTCTGTGGTTGTGTAGTTTTTCTGGGCATCATTTAAAACGCGGCTAGCATAATAAATGACATGCAGAAGCTTGTCATGCCTCTGTCCCAGTACTGCACCAATGGCATGGTCACTGGCATCACAGCCCAACCCTGATAATCATGTCCCCAATCACGCCTGATGGGTATTTAATGGAGCCATCAGTAAGTTGGAGACATATCCGGGTTGGTTTAACTTCTTCAGTTAAACCAAGCTTTCTGATAGTGAATGCAGGTATTAGGTTGATGCTTGCCCCAAGATCGCATAAAGCTGTCCTGGTGCAATTACCCTCTAATATGCATGGTATCAGAAAGCTCCCGGGATCTTTAAACTTTTATGGAAAGCTTTTCAGAATGACTGCACTGCATTCTTCAGTGAGGAGAACTCTTTTAGTTTCTCTCCAATTCTTCTTATGACTCAAGATCTCTTTCATGAACTTGGCATAAGAACGTACTTGCTCAAGTGCCTCTGCAAACGGAATCTTTATTTCAAGAGTCCTGAGATAATCTGCAAAGCGAGCAAATTGCTTATCCTGCTCCTCTCGGCAGAGTTTTTGAGGATAAGGTATCTTGGCTTTATATTCCTCAACCTTAGTTGCTGCAGGTTTATTTCCTACAGAAGTGGTTGGAGAAGCCTTTTTAGAGGGGTTGTTATCAGCACTTGTGTATGTCTAATCCCTCACTGGCATTTGAATGCCAGGGTTAGAAGCTGGAGTGACGTTAGACGCCAACTCCTCACCTGTTCCTAGCGTCTGAACACCAAAACGGTGCTTCCTTTGGGCGTTCAACGCCAATTCCTTGCTTGTTTCTGGTGTTGAACGCCAGGACTGAGCATGGTTTGGGCGTTCAACGCCAGCTTTCCACCCAATTTCTGGCGTTTGAGTGCCAGAATTATTCCTCTCTGGGCTCTTACTGTCCTCAGATGGATTTTGGGTAGTTTGCTCATTTCTTGGCTTCCTACTACCTTGAGGTGAGGCATCTAATATTCTCCCACTTCTTAATTGAACTGCTTGACATTCTTTTGTTATTTATTTTGACAACTGCTGTTTTGTTTGCTTTAATTGTACTTCCATATTTATATTAGCCATTCTTGTCTCTTGTAGTCTCTCATTGAATTTGGCTAACTATTTTTTTAGAAAATCCAATTGCTGATTGAATACAGTGGCTTGTTCTGTAGGACTGAGTTCAGTAGTCACTGTTTTAGCCTCTTCTTTCATGGAAGGTTCATTGCTTAGGTATAGATGCTGATTTCTGGCAACTGTATCAATGAGCTCTTGAGCTTCTTCAATTGTCTTTTTCATGTGGATAGATTCACCATCTGAGTAGTCTAGAGAAATCTGAGCTCTTTCTGTAAGCCCATAATAGAAGATGTCTAACTGCACCCACTCTGAAAACATTTCAGAGGGGCATTTTCTTATCACCTCTCTATATCTCTCCCAAGCATCATAAAGAGATTCATTATCTCCTTGTTTAAAGCCTTGGATATCCAGCCTTAGCTGTGTCATCCATTTTGGAGGGAAGTATTGATTCAGAAATTTTTCTGACAGCTGTTTCCATGTCCTTATGCTAGCCTTAGGTTGGTTATTTAACCACCTCTTATCTTGGTCTTTTACAGCAAATGGAAACAGTAATAATCTGTAGACATCCTGATCTACTTTCTTATCATGTACTGTGTCAGCAATTTGTAAAAACTGTGCCAGAAATTTTGTAGGTTCTTCCTGAGGAAGACCGGAATACTGGCAACTTTGCTGCACCATGATAATGAGCTGAGGATTCAACTCAAAGCTACTGACTCCGATGGAGGGTATACAGATACTACTCCTATATGAAGCAATAGTGGGATTAGCATATGACCCTAGAGTCCTTCTGGACTGTTCATTTCCACTTAGGTCCATGATGGAGAAAAAAGAATTGATATGAATAGCAAATAGAATATATTTTTATTTTTATTTTTTTCTTTTATTTTAGAAAAAAATAATAAAATAAAAAGATAAAATCTCGAAAATTAAATAAGATAATTAGAAATTAAATATAGATTTCGAAAATTAAGAACAAAAAATTTAAAACCAAAGTAATTACTTAATTAAGAAGATTTAAAAAATTTTGGATATGGTTTTTGAAAAGGAGTTTAAATTTTGAATAAAAAAAATCTGAATTTTAAAAGTAATTTTCGAAAGTTTGCTTTAAAATAGAGATAAAAGATATTTTTGAATTTAATAAGAAAAGAGAAAAACAATAAAATAGCACAAGATTTAAAATTTTTAGATCTAATGCTCCTTGTTTTCGAAAATTTTGGAGGGAAAACACCAAGGAACACCAAACTTAAAAATTTTAAGATCAAAACACAAGGAAAACTCAAGAACACCTTGAAGACTCACAAGAACAACAAGAACATGGAGATAGAACACCAAACTTAAAATTTTTAGAAAACCAAAATAAAATTTTTGAAAACTAAAGAAAAAGTAGCAAGAAAACACCAAACTTAAAGTTTGGCACAAGATTTAATAGAAAAATTATTTTTGAAAAAGTTTTAAAAAGAAAAACTTAAATGGGCAACTATTCCCAAGAAAATAGACACATTCAAAAAATGCATGAACCGATTGGAGAAGAAGTATTTTTGAAAAATTTAAGGAACACAAAAAGCATACAATTGACACCAAACTTAAAACATAAAACTAAACTCAATTAGAAAAACTCAATTATTAGTAAAAAAATAAAATTTCGAAGAAAAATTTTTGAAAGAGAAAATAAGGATTCTAAAATTTTAACAAGAACAACAATAAAAGACTCAAAGACAAATCACAGATTAATAAAGAAAAATAAAAAATTTTGAAATATTTTTGAAAAGAAAGTAAAAGACTCTGACCCAAAAGACAAAATCTTCCTAATCTAAGCAACAAGATGAACCGTCAGTTGTTCAAACTCGAACAATCCTCGCCAACGGCGCCAAAAACTTGGTGCACAAAAATGTGTATGTCAATGTCAATATTACTATTTCTCACAAATTCGCACAACTAACCAGCAAGTGCACTGGGTCGTCCAAGTAATACCTTAGGTGAGTAAGGGTCGAATCCCACGGAGATTGATGGCTTGAAGCAAGCTATGGTTATCTGATTCTTCTTAGTCAGGATACCAACAACAGTGTTTTATAAGTTCAATTGTGAAAAGTAAAAAGGAATAAAATAAATACTTATTGTGCAATAATGGAGAATATGTTGGAGTTTTGGAGATGCTTTGTCATCTGAATTTCAGCTTTTCTCTTGTACTCCTCTTCACACATGCAAGACTCCTTCCATGGCAAGCTGTATGTAGGGTGTCACCGTTGTCAATGGCTACTTCCCATCCTCTCAGTGAAAATGGT
>NC_029786.2:54819865-54864519 GCF_000816755.2 Arachis ipaensis | reverse complement strand
TCCCACGGAGATTGTTGGCTTGAAGCAAGCTATGGTTATCTTATTATTCTTAGTCAGGATACCAACAACAGTGTGTTGTAAGTTCAATTGTGAAAAGCAAAAAGGCATAAAATAAATACTTATTGTGCAATAATGGAGAATATGTTAGAGTTTTGGAGATGCTTTTCTCTTGTACTCCTCTTCACACATGCAAGACTCCTTCCATGGCAAGCTGTATGTAGGGTGTCACCGTTGTCAATGGCTACTTCCCATCCTCTCAGTGAAAATGGTTCAAATGCTCTGTCACAGCACGGCTAATCATCTGTTGGTTCTCGATCATATCGGAATAAGATCCATTGATACTTTTGCATCTGTCACTACGCTCAACAATCGCGAGTTTGAAGCTCGTCACAGCCATTCAATCCTTGAATCCTACTTGGAATACCACAGACAAGGT
Organism: Arachis ipaensis; assembly: GCF_000816755.2. NCBI lineage: Eukaryota > Viridiplantae > Streptophyta > Magnoliopsida > Fabales > Fabaceae > Arachis > Arachis ipaensis. Next base: position 54,864,083 of record NC_029786.2, on the reverse strand, counting down.
TTAGACTTTCCGGATTCTCATGAATGCCGCCATCAATCCTAGCTTATACCACGAAGATTCTGATTAAGAAATCTAAGAGATACTCATTCAATCTGATGTAGAACAGAGGTGGTTGTCAGGCACACGTTCATGGATTGAGGAAGGTGATGAGTGTCACGGATCATCACCTTCTTCCTAGTGAAGCGCAAATGAACATCTTAGATAGGAACAAGCATGTTTGAATGGAAAACAGAAATAATTGCATTAATTCATCGAGACGCTGCAGAACTCCTCACCCCCAACAATGGAGTTTAGAGACTCATGCCGTCAAAAGGTATAAAGTTCAGATCTAAAAATGTCATGAGGTATAAAATAAATTTCTAAAAGTTGTTTAAATACTAAACTAGTAACCTAGGTTTACAGAAAATGAGTAAACTATGATAGATAGTGTAGAAATCCACTTCTGGGGCCCACTTGGTGTGTGCTGGGGCTGAGACTTGAGCTTCTCACGTGCCTGGGCTGTTTCTGGAGTTGAACGCCAGGTTGTAACCTGTTTCTGGCGTTGAACTCCAACTTGTAACCTGTTTCTGGCGCTGAACGCTAGACTGCAACATGGAACTGGCGTTGAACGCCAGTTTACGTCATCGATCCTTGAGCAAAGTATGGACTATTATATATTGCTGGAAAGCCCTAGATGTCTACTTTCCAACGCAATTAGGAGCGCGCCAATTGGACTCCTGTTGCTCCAAAAAATTCATTCCGAGTGCAGAGAGGTCAGAATCCAACAGCATTAGCAGTCCTTTTTCAGCATGAATCAGATTTTTGCTCAGCTCCCTCAATTTCAGCCAGAAAATACCTGAAATTACAGAAAAATACACAAACTCATAGTAAAGTCCAGAAATATGAATTTTTCCTAGAAACTAATGAAAATATACTTAAAACTAACTAAAACATACTAAAAATTACATGAAATTAACCCCAAAAAGCGTATAAAATATCCGCTCATCAAGAGGATTAATATTAGCAAATATATGGCTAAAGAAGCATGTTTTCAATCATAGCACAAAATTAGGAAGGAAAAAGTAAAACCATGTAAATAGTATGAATAAGTGGGTAAAGAGTTGATAAAATCCACTCAATTGAGCACAAGATAAACCATAAAATAGTGGTTTATCAACCTCCCCACACTTAAACATTAGCATGTCCTCATGCTAAGCTCAAGAGAAGCTATAAAGGGGGTGAAGAGCAATGATAGAATGTATGAAATGCAACCTATCTATGTAAATGCAACTACATGCAGAATGTTTCTACCTACTTGGTTTAAAAGTAAATAAATTCTCCAAGAATAAATATGAACTGGATTTCACTAATTCAAATCATAAAATGAAAGACAAGTAAACTTGTAAGAAGATAGCTCATGAAAGCAGGGAAAATAGAATCAAGCATTGAACCCTTACTGGTAGTGTATATCACTCTAATCTCTCAAGTGTCTAGGGTTAATCACTCCATTCTTCTCTAATCATGATTTCTAAACCTTGTTCTTCATCTAACCAATCAACAAATATTTAGCATACTAATGCAAACATCATGAGGCCTTTTCAGGGTTGTAATGAGGCTGAGGTAAAGGTAAGGGTACATGTATGGCCAAGTGAGCTATAATATGAATCTTTGACTAACCTAAGCTCTCACCTAATATACATATACTCTATATACTGTTAAATTCATGCCTAACTACCCATAATTCCTACTTTTGTATGATTTCCATACTCATGTACCAAATTTTTGATATTTCTTTACTTTTATCACATGTGCATTGATCTTTTTATTAACTTAGCATTGGGATAATTTTGTCCCCTTATTTATTTACTTATTTATTGAATATTTTTGTAATTATTTATTTATTTATTTATTTATTTATTTTATTTATTTTTTTTATAGAGAAATAAACATAACTTATCAATGCACATGGATTTTCCATTATTTTTCTATTTTGGTTTTTCATGAGTAGGTTCCCAAATTCCCAATATTCAAATAAATTAGAAACATGATACATTCCCTTATTAACCCATGTTCCCACAATTTCCCCACACTTAGTTGATGCACAATCTCTATCTTAAGCTAACCAAAGATTCAATTGGGGTATTTACTTTGTTTTTCTGCTTAAGGCTAGTGATGTGGTAAAATATAGAATAAATGGGATTAAAAAGGCTCAAGGTGGCAAACAAAGGTGATTGAAAGGGTAGGCTTATTTGGGATAAGTGAGTAAAAATTCAAATAATGGCCTCAATCATATGCAGGCATGTAAATATACTAAATAATGGACATACAGACTGGAACAAAGTATAGAATACAAAGTATAATGAACAAAGTTTAGATAGTGTTATTGATTCTCCTAGTTCAGTATGTTGATTCTTGAACACAGCTACTTTATGAGTCTTGACCATGGCCCTAAGCACTATGTTTTCCAGTATTACCACCGGATACATACATGCCATAGACATATAATTGGGTGAATCTTTTCAGATTGTGACTCAGCTTTGCTAAAGTCCCCAATTAGAGGTGTCCAGGGTTCTTAAGCACACTCTTTTTTTGCTTTGGACCTTGACTTTAACCGCTCAGTCTCAAGTTTTCACTTGACACCTTCACGCCATAAGCACATGGTTAGGGACAACTTGGTTTAGCCGCTTAGGCCAGGATTTTATTCCTTTAGGCCCTCCTATCCACTGATGCTCAAAGCCTTGGATCCTTTTTATTACCCTTGCCTTTTGGTTTTAAGGGCTATTGGCTTTTTGCTCTTGCCTTTTGGTTTAAAGAGATTTTGGCTTTTTCTGCTTGCTTTTTCTTTTTCTTTCTTTTTTTTCTTTTTTTTTCGCCATTTTTCTTTTCTCTTTTTTTGCAAGCTTTTGTATTCACTGCTTTTTCTTGCTTCAAGAATCAATTTTATGATTTTTCAGATTATCAATAACACTTCTCCTTTTTCATCATTCTTTCAAGAGCTAACATATTTAACATTCATAAACCACAATATCAAAAGACATATGCACTGTTCAAGCATTCATTCAGAAAACAAAAAGTATTGTCACCACATCAAAATAATTAAACTAGTTTCAAGGATGAATTCAAAACCATGTACTTCTTGTTCTTTTGTTTTTAGAACAGTTTTCAATTAAGAGAAGTGATGGATTCATAGGACATTCATAGATTTAAGACATAAACACTTAAACACTAATGATCATGTAATAAAGACACAAACATAAGGAAAACATAAAGCAGAGTAAACGAAAAATAGAAGAATAAGAACAAGGAGATTAAGGAACGGGTCCACCTTAGTGAGGGTGGTGTCTTCCTCTTCTTGAAGAACCAATGGTGCTCTTGAGCTCCTCTATGTCTCTTCCTTGTCTTTGTTGCTCCCTCTTCTAGTGTAGGGGCGTGCATTTTCTTGCATCATTGGCAAGTTGAATGCCAACCTTACATTTTCCGGACTGAAATCTAAGTAATTCCCCCGAACCATTGTAAGCCAATTCTTTGGATTCGGGTTCACACTTTGATCATGGTTCCTAGTGATCCATGCGTTTGCATAGAACTCTTGAACCATTAAGATCCCAACTTGTTGAATGGGGTTGGTGTGAACTTCCCAACCTCTTCTTCGGATCACATGTCGGATCTCCGGATACTCATTCCTTTTGAGCTTGAAAGGAACCTCAGGGATCACTTTCTTCTTGGCCACAACTTCATAGAAGTGGTCTTGATGGACCTTTGAGATGAATCTCTCCATCTCCCATGACTCAAAGGTGGAAGCAATTGCCTTCCATTTCCTCTTTCTTGAGGTTTCTCTGTCCTTAGGTGCCATTAATGGTTATGAAAAAACAAAAAGCAATGCTTTTACCACACCCAAACTTAAAATGTTTACTCGTCCCCGAGAAAAAGAAGAAAGAAAGAAGGAGAAGAAGAAGAAAAATGGAGGAGAGGGAGAGAGGTGTGTAGTCGGCCAAGGGAAAGAAGAAAGGGTTGTGTTGTGTGAAAATGAAGAAGGAATGAGGGGTTTATATAGGAGTGGGGGAAGGTTTAGGGTTCGGCCATTAGGGTTGGGTTTGGGAGGGAAAATAGTTTGAATTTTGGAGGTAGGTGGGGTTTTTGGGGAAGAGAGGCGGGATGTGAGTGGTGAAGAGGTGATGGGGAAGAGTGATTGAGGTGATTGGTGAATGGTATTTAGGGAAGAGAGTTATGAAAAGGTGTGAAGAGGAGAGAAGAAAAGGTGGGGATCCTGTGGGGTCTACAGATCCAATTGGGTCAAGGACTTAACATCCCTGCTCCAATTAGGCGTGTAAAACGCCCTTAAAATGCATGTCTGGCGTTAAACGCCAGCTTGCTGCTTGTTTCTGGCGTTTAACGCCACTTCCATGCTCTGTTCTGGCGTTAAACGCCAGTCTGGTGCTTGTTTCTGGCGTTTAACACCAGCTTGATGCTTCTTTCTGGCGTTAAATGCCAGTTTGATGCTTCTTACTGGCGTTTAAACGCCAGTAAGTTCTTCCTCCAGGGTGAGTTATTTTTAATGCTATTTTTCATTCTATTTTTTTGATTTTTCAGTAGTTTTTATGACTCCACATGATCATCAACCTAAAAAAAACATAAAATAACAATAGAAAATAAATAGATATAATTAAATAACATTGGGTTGCCTCCCAACAAGCGCTTCTTTAATGTCAATAGCTTGACAGTGAGCTCTCATGGAGCCTCACAGATGTTCAGAGCATTGTTGGGACCTTCCAACACTAAACTTAGAGTTTGAATGTGGGGGTTCAACACCAAACTTAGAGTTTGGTTGTGGCCTCCCAACACCAAACTTAAAGTTTGACTGTGGGGGCTTTGGTTGACTTTGCAGTGAGAGAAGCTTTTCATGCTTCCTCTCCATGGTTACAGAAGGAGAACCTTGAGTTTTAAATACAAGGTAGTCCTCATTCAGTTGAAGGACCAACTCTCCTCTGTCCACATCAATCACAACTTTTCCTGTGGCTAGGAAGGGTCTTCCAAGGATGATGGATTCATCCTCATCCTTCCCAGTGTCTAGGATTATGAAATCAGCAGGGATGTAAAGGCCTTCAACCTTTACTAACACGTCCTCTACTTGTCCATAAGCCATTTTCATGGATTTGTCTGCCATCTCTAATGAGAAATTGGCAGCCTGTACCTCAAAGATTCCTAGTTTCTCTATTACAGAGAGTGGCATTAAGTTTATGCCTGACCCCAGGTAACACAGAGCCTTCTCAAAGGTCATGGTGCCTATGTTAAAGGGAATTAAGAATTTACCAGGATCCTATTTCTTTTGAGGTAATTTCTGCATATCCAATGCATTCAGTTCATTGGTGAGCAAGGGAGGTTCATCTTCCCAAGTCTCATTACCAAATAATTTGGCATTCAGCTTCATGATTGCTCCTAAATATTGAGCAACTTACTCTTCAGCAATGTCTTCATCTTCTTCAGAAGATGAATAGTCATCAGAGCTCATGAATGGTAAAAGAAGGTTCAATGAAATCTCTATGGTCTCTAGATGAGCCTCAGATTCCTTTGGTTCCTCAAAGGGAAACTTCTTATTGGTCAGTAAACGTCCCAGGAGGTCTTCCTCACTAGGATTCACGTTCTTCTCCTCCTCTCTGGGTTCGGCCATACCAAGTAAGGTAATGGCCTTGCACTCTCTTTTTGGATTCTCTTCTGTATTGCTTGGGAGAGTACTAAGAGGAGTTTCAGTGACCCTTTTACTCAGCTGGTCCACTATTCCATTCAGACTCTGAGAAATCATATTGACTTGCTGAGTCAATATTTTGTTCTGAGCCAATATGGCATTCAGAGTATCAATTTCAAGAACTCCCTTCCTCTGAGGCGTCCTATTACTCACAGGATTCCTTTCAGAAGTGTACATGAACTGGTTATTTGCAACCATGTCAATGAGTTCCTGAGCTTCTGTAAGCATTTTCTTTAGGTGAATGGATCCACCTGCAGAATGGTCTAATGACATCTTAGATAATTCAGATAGACCATCATAGAATATATCCAGGATGGTCCATTCTGAAAGCATGTCAGAAGGACACTTTTTGGTCAGTTGCTTGTATCTCTCCCAAGCTTCATAGAGGGATTCACCTTCTTTCTGTTTGAAGGTTTCAACATCCACTCTAAGCTTGCTAAGCTTTTGAAGAGGAAAGAACTTGGCTAAGAAAGTCGTGACCAGCTTATCCCAAGAGTTCAGGCTATCTTTAGGTTGAGAGTCCAACCATATTCTAGCTCTGTCTCTTACAGCAAACGGGAAAAGCATAAGCCTGTAGACCTCGGGATCAACCCCATTGGTCTTAACAGTATCACAGATCTGCAAGAATTCAGTTAAGAACTGAAAAGAATCTTCTGATGGAAGTCCATGAAACTTGCAATTCTGTTGCATCAGAGAAACTAATTGAGGCTTTAGCTCAAAATTGTTTGCTCCAATGGCAGGGATTGAGATGCTTCTTCCATGTAAGTTGGAATTTTGTGTAGTGAAGTCACCAAGAATCTTCCTTGCATTGTTGTTGGGTTCGGCCATGTCTCTTTTTCAAAAATTTCTGTCAGATTTTCTCTAGAGAGTTGTGCTTTAGCTTCCCTTAGTTTCCTCTTCAGAGTCCTTTCAGGTTCAGGGTCAGCTTCAACAAAAAAATTTTTATCCTTGTTCCTGCTCATATGAAAAAGAAGAGAACAGAAAAGAAAATATGAAATCATCTATGTCACAGTATAGAGATTCCTTTATGTGAGTAGAAGAGGAGAAGAATAGGAGAGTGGAATGGAGAAGAGAGAATATGAAGAATTCAAATTTCAAATTAAAATAAAAGAAAAATATTTTTGTTTTTATTAAATTAATTAATTAGAATTCAAAAATATAAAAAGAAATAAAATAAAATTGAAATTTAAAACAATTAGTTAATTAAAAGAATTTTAAAAAAAAGGTTATTGATTTTCGAAAATTAGAGAGAGAAAAGTAGTTAGGAGTTTTGAAAAAGATATGATTGAAATAGAAAACTTTTAAAATCAAACAAAAAGTCAAGTAGTTAATTGAAAAAGATTTGAAAATCAATTTTTGAAAAGATAAGAAGTTAGAAAGGATTTTGAAATTGATTTTGAAAAAGATATGATTGAAAATTTAATTTGAAAAAAAAAATTGAAAAGAAATTTAAAAAGATTTGATTTTTGAAATTAAAGTTGATTACTTGACTAATAAGAAATTAAAAGATATGATTCTAGAATTTAAAGATTAAACCTTTCTTAATAGGCAAGTAACAACTTGAAAAATTTTTGAATTAAAACATTAAATGTTAGTGGGATTTTCGAAAATATGAAATAAAGATAAGAAAAAGATTTTGAAAGTCAAAATTTAAAATTTTCGAAAATATTGGAAAAAAATAAAAAATATTTGATTTTTGAAAAATATTTGAAAAAGATAGAATTTTTAAATTAAAAATTGACTTGACTAATAAGAAACAATTGAATTTTAAAACTTTATGACTAAATCAATTCAAATTTTCAAAAATTATGAGCAAAATAAGGGAAAGATATTTTTTTATTTTTGAATTTAAATAGGGAAGAGAAAAATATAAAAATGATGCAAAACATAAAAATTCAAGATCAAAACACATGATGCATGCAAGAACACTTTGAATGTCAAGATGAACACCAAGAACACTTTGAAGATCGAGATGAACATCAAGAACTTATTTTTGAAAATTTTTTTAAGAAAAGAAAAACATGCAAGACACCAAACTTAGAAATTTTCAATGGCTAGACACTAAGAATTCAAAAATGCATATGAAAAACATGAAAAGATACAAAACAAGAAAATGCAAAGATCAAACAAGGAAATTCATTAAGAACAACTTGAAGATCATGAAGAACAAAACTCAATGCATGGATTTTCGAAAATTTTTTTTGAGAAAAACTAAAACATGCAATTGACACCAAACTTAAAATGTGACACTAGACTCAAACAAGAAACACAAAATATTTTTGGTTTTTATGATTTTATTAATTTTTTTTTGTTTTTTTCGAAAATTCTTTTGGGAAAAACAAAAAAGAAGAAAAAAAATTTTTTTTTTGTACTTTTCAAAAATAAGAAATAAAAAGCTTAAAATTAAAATAAAATTACCTAATCTGAGCAACAAGATGAACCGTCAGCTGTCCAAACTCGAACAATCCCCGGCAACGGCGCCAAAAACATGGTGTGGCAAAATCGTGATTGTTCATTCCTTGGTAACGGCGCTAAAGACTTAATACGCATGTTCATAATCTTAATTCTTTGTCACAACTTCGTACAACTAACCAGCAAGTGCACTGGGTCGTCCAAGTAATAAACCTTACGTGAGTAAGGGTCGATCCCACGGAGATTGTCAGCTTGAAGCAAGCTATGGTCACCTTGTAAATCTCAGTCAGGGGATTCAAATGGTTATAGAGTTTGAATAATTAAAAGATAAATAAAACGTAAAATAAAGATAGAGATACTTATGTAATTCATTGGTGAGAATTTCAAATAAGCGTATAGAGATGCTTAGTTCCTTCTGAATCTCCGCTTTCCTACTGCTTTCATCCAATCCTTCATACTCCTTTCCATGGCAAGCTGTATGTTGGGCATCACCGTTGTCAATGGCTACATCCCGTCCTCTCAGTGAAAATGGTCCAAATGCGCTGTCATCGCACGGCTAATCATCTGTCGGTTCTCGATCATACTGGAATAGGATTCAGTAATCCTTTTGCGTCTGTCACTACGCCCAGCACTCGCGAGTTTGAAGCTCGTCACAGCCATCCCTTCCTAGATCCTACTCGGAATACCACAGACAAGGTTTAGACTTTTCGGATCTCAAGAATGGCCGCCAATAATTCTAGCCTATACCACAAAGACTCTGATCGTAGATTAGGAGGCTAAGAGATATGCATTCAAGCTTGTTTGCATGTAGAACGGAAGTGTTTGTCAGGCACGCGTTCATAAGTGAGAATGATGATGAGCGTCACATAATCATCACATTCATCATGTTCTTGTGCGTGAATGAATATCTTAGAGAAGAAATAGGCTTGAATTGAATAGGAAAATAATAGTACTTTGCATTAATTCATGAGGAACAGCAGAGCTCCACACCTTAATCTATGGTGTGTAGAAACTCTACCGTTGAAAATACATAAGTGATGAAGGTCCAGGCATGGCCGAATGGCCAGCCTCCCCAAATGGCATATGCATTCGAAAATAGGGAAAAAATACCCCTAGTACAATAGTAATATGTCCTACTTATACTAAACTAGTTACTAGGGTTACAGAATTAAGTAAATGATGCAGAAATTCAATTCCGGGCCCACTTGGTGTGTGCTTGGGCTGAGCATTAAAGCTTTCATGTGTAGAGACTCTTTTTGGAGTTAAACGCCAGTTTGTAACCTATTTCTGGCATTTAACTATGCTTTGCAACCTGTTTTTGGCGTTTAACTCCAGAATAGGGCAGAGAGCTGGCGTTGAACGCCAGTTTGAGTCATCTAAACTCGGGCAAAGTATGAACTATTATATATTTCTGGAAAGCCCTGGATGTTTACTTTCCAACGCAATTGAGAGCGCGCCATTTGGACTTCTGTAGCTCCAGAAAATCTACTTTGAGTGCAGGGAGGTCAGAATCCAACAGCATCTGCAGTCCTTCTTCAGCCTCTAAATCAGATTTTTGCTCAAGTCCCTCAATTTTAGCCAGAAAATACCTGAAATCATAGAAAAACACACAAACTCATAGTAAAGTCCAGAAATGTGATTTTTTATTTTAAAACTAATAAAAATATACTAAAAACTAACTAAATCATACTAAAAACTATATAAAAATAATGCCAAAAAGCGTATAAATTATCCGCTCATCAAGATGAGGGAAGGCTAACCTTGCCAAAGTAGAAGACTTGTCCGCCACCTTGTAGAGTTCTAGGGAAATAACCTCATGAACTTCTACTTCCTCTCCAATCATGATGCTATGGATCATGATAGCCCGGTCTATAGTAACTTCAGACCGGTTGCTAGTGGGAATGATTGAGCATTGGATGAACTCCAACCATCCCCTAGCCACGGGCTTGAGGTCATGCCTTCTTAGTTGAACCGGCTTCCCTCTTGAATCTCTCTTCCATTGTGCACCCTCTTTACAAATGTCTATGAGAACTTGGTCCGACCTTTGATCAAAGTTGACGCTTCTAGTGTAGGGTGTGCATCTCCTTGCATCATGGGCAAGTTGAATGCCAACCTTACATTTTCCGGACTGAAATTTAAGTATTTCCCCCGAACCATTGTAAGCCAATTCTTTGGATCCGGGTTCACACTTTGATCATGGTTCTTGGTGATCCATGCATTGGCATAGAACTCTTGAACCATTAAGATTCTGGCTTGTTGAATGGGGTTGGTGAGAACTTCCCAACCTCTTCTTCGAATCTCATGTCGGATCTCCGGATATTCACCCTTTTTGAGCTTGAAAGGGACCTCAGGAATTGTTCATACCCTGAGTTGAGCTATTCGACTTGGGATGATTGAAGATAAAGCGACCGATATCTTCAGGTCAGACTATCCGACCTCTCTCCAAAGAGGTCGGCCAAATCGACAAGAAAGCCCAAAAAGGGCCCAACTCAAGGAACACAGCCCAAATTTGAGGGCGGCTCAAGCCTACAGAGAGAAGGGCGGTTCCGTTGAAGATAAGCTGACCTCACCCAAAGATAAGATAAGATAAGATAAGATAACTAACTTATCTTATCTAAGAAGGTCACTTCTCACCACTATAAATACACTGGAGCACCCAGGTATAACTCATACTCTGATTCTACTAAAAACCTGTTAATACCCTTGCTAACTTAAGCATCGGAGTCCCTTGCAGGTACCACCACCCTCCGGTGACAAAGGATCAGCAGCTTAGCCAGTCCAACAAGTCGGACACGACAGCTCCGGCTGCCACCCACCAGCCAGACACGTCATCTCCGACCAGTACAGAAGATCTCGTCCGAGATTGACCTACAGTTTCAGGTAACCCTCGGAACATTGGCGCCGTTACCGGGGAACCTGGAAGTCATCCCATCACCATGGCGGACGAACAGGATAACGACCAAAACTCAGATTTAGAGGATAGAACGCCGCACAAAAACACGGGTGCCACACCAAAGAACACTCCAGAATCTAATGGAGAGAAAAACTCATCACATCCGGGAGTAATAGAAGCCCTTGAAGATCGCCTAAAGCAACTCGAAAAAGAAAGCCAGTACCAGCAAAAAGTCGGCAAGGATCTACAAAGAGAGGTAAGGCGACGCCGAGAATTAGAAGATAAACTTCTACAACTTGAAGCCGATCTCAAAGAAAAGACTACCCAAACCACGCCTAAAGACAACTCTCGCAAAGATCAGGATCCATTCACTAGGGAAATCATGAAGACTAATATCCCTAAGGACTTCAAACTTCTGGATATGACTTTGTATGATGGCACTACAGATCCCAACCATCACCTCAGCAACTTCAGAAGCAGAATGTACATCACCGATGCCCCAGACGCCTGACGTTAGGATTTTTGCCAGTAAAGAATGTCATAAAAATAGTCACGTTGTAGATATAGTCTCTAAACCGACAAAAATCCCTTCGTACAAACGTTTTGGTTGTCACAAGTAACAAACCCCTTTAAAATTGATAACCAAGTATTCAAACCTCGGGTCGTCTTCTCAAGGAATTGCAGGGAGGTATGTTCTTATTATTGGTTATGGAGATTGTAAATTTGGGGGTTTGAGAAATTTGGAGTTTGGGCAATGTGCACAGGTATATTTAAATGACAAGTAAAATAAATTAACAATAATAAAATCTCTTGGCAAGGTATGGAGAACTGGAGGTCCTATCCTAGTTATCCTTATCAATTGTGATGAGAATTGGATTCTTCCCCCACCTTATTAACCTCTAACTATGAAGGTAAGTTAAGTGGACAAATTAATGATGTGCGGAAAACGATCCGACACAAAACTCACCGGCAAGTGCACCGGGTCGCATCAAAATTCACTCAACACCAAAAGCTCTCCGAAAACTCTCTATGAAAACTAAAAGGAAAGCTCCCGAAAAACTTAAATTCTATGCTATTTATACACTTTCTTCAAATGGTCTTCAAGCCTTCAATTGGGCCTTTGCTCTTGATGAAATTGGGTTGATAGAGGCCTTGTTTGATTGCTCTTGGAGTTTGGAGAAGAACCGAAGTGAACCGGGTTTGGAATCATGAAAGCTTGAGTAAAAGTTTGAGGCAAACTTTTACTCAAACTTTTCACATCAGCCACCCCATTTTGCTGCTACCAACGTTTGAGCTAAAGTTTGGGGTCAAACTTTTGCTCAAACGTTGGCCTCCCCTTGCACACTCATGGCGCCAACGTTTGCCAAAAAGTTTGAGGCAAACATTGGCGCAAACTTTTGCTCTCCAGGGTGTGTTGTTCATGGCGCCAACGTTTGCCAAAAAGTTTGAGGCAAACGTTGGCACAAACTTTTGCTCTCCAGGGTGTGTTGTTCATGGCGCCAACGTTTGCCAAAAAGTTTGAGGCAAATGTTGGCGTAAACTTTTGCTCTCCAGGGTGTTGATTTGTGATGCCAACGTTTGCCAAAAAGTTTGAGGCAAACGTTGGCTCAAGCTTTTTGCCCAAAAGTTTGCACAAAAGTTTGAGGCAAACTTTTGGTCAAGCTTTTTGCTCCCTGGTTCGTTTTCACTTATTCCAAAAGTTTGAGCTAAAGTTTGAGGCAAACTTTTGCTCAAACTTTTTGTCCTCTTTTCCTCCTAGCCATTCCTCCTTGCTTCAACCTTTCTCCAAGCTTTCTTCACCTATCATTAATCAACCAAACACATCAAAGCTATGCTCAAAATCATGAGATATTCATTCTTTCATAGGATGTGACAATTATAGCATAAAACCTCATGAAATTGCATTAATTCATCTATGGTTGATTAAATTAAAGGAAGCATAAAAATCTATCCAATTGGCTTGCTTATGGCTCAAGAAAGTGCAAAATGCATTTGAAAACAAAAGAAAAAGACTAGTGAAACTAGGCTAAGATGACTTGTCATCAATTAATTCCAATTTTTAATCAACAATGAGTTTGATAACTCAAGAGTTACCAATGTCTCAACCAAAGCCAAAAGGGAAAAATGTCTACTTGAATGAAAATAATTTGGATACACAAAGGGCAGTGATAAATTAAAGAGAGCAATCATAAGTCTGAAAATACCTCAAATTATATTAAATAAAGAAATCAATTCTAACATGGAGTTCATAAATTAAATTGAGAAAGTAAATAAAAATAAAGAACCTGGGATTGAGAGTCACTCCTAAAACTAAGAGAAATCCTAAATCCTAATCCTAAGAGAGAGGAGAGAACCTCTCTCTCTAAAAACTACATCTACTCCTAAAAATTGTGAATTATGAGAGCCTCCTTTGAATAGATGCATTCCCCCACTTTATAGCCTCTAATCTGTGTTTTCTGGGCCGCGAACTGGGTCGGAAACAGTCCAGAATTCGCTGGTTTCGAATTTTAATGCGCTGATTTCCGTCACTGCGACGCGGCCGCATGGATTACGCGTTCGCGTCGCCTAGCTTCAGGGGAACTATAATATATTATATATCAAATCGAAGCCCCAGATGTTAGCTTTCCAACGCAACTGAAACTGCGTCGTTTGTACCTCTGTAGCTCAAGTTATAGCCGTTTGAGTGCAGAGAGGTCAGGCTGGACAGCTTAGCAGTTTCTCCAACTTCTTGTATTCCTTCCATTTTTGCATGCTTCCTTTCCATCCTCTGAGCCATTCCTGCCCTATAATCTCTGAAATCACTTAACACACATATCAAGGTATCTTATGGTAATAAGAGAGGATTAATATTTAGCAATTATAAGTCCAAATAAGCATGTTTTCAATCAAAGCACATAATTAGGAAGGCAAATGTAAAACCATACAAATAGTATGAATAAGTGGGTAAAGAGTAGATAAAAATCACTCAATTGAGCATAAGATAAACCATAAAATAGTGGTTTATCAACCTCCCCACACTTAAACACTAGATGTCCTCATGCTAAGCTCAAGAGAAACTATAAAGATGAAGAGGAATGGTATGAAATGCAACCTATGAATGCAACTACATGCTAAATGCTTTGACTTACTTGGTTAAGAGTAAATAAGTTCTCCAAGACAAATACAAACCAATTTCTACTAATTCAAATCATTCAATAAAAAGCAAGTGAACTTGTAAGAAGACAGCTCATGAAAGTATGGAACATAGAATTTAAGCGTTGAACCCTCACTGGAAGTGTATATCACTCTAATCTCTCAAGTGTATAGGGTAATTCACTCTACTCTTCTCTAGTCATGCTTTCTAAACCTTGTTCTTTATCTAACCAATCAACAAAAATTTAATGTACCAATGCAAACATCATGAGGTCTTTTCAAGGTTGTAATGGGGCTAAGGTAAGGGTGAGGGTATATATATATATAAGGCTAAGTGAGCTAACAAAGTGAATCCTTGATTAGTCTAAGATCTCACCTAACATATACATACTTTATATAATTTAAAAATACTTTACCTAGCTACCCAAAATTTTCCCACTTTTGTATTACATGCTCATGTATCAAACTTATTTTTTAATTTTGTCCCATGTGCATTGATTTTTATTTTGCATTTGGGGTAATATATTTTTTTCATTTTTCTTTTCTTCTTCTCTTTTTTTTTTGTATCCCCTTATTTAATTACTTAATATATTTTTCTTCAATGCACATGGTAATTTAATTATTTTGATTTCACATGAGCATGCCTCCCAAATTTTCAAATAACTTATTCAATTTAATTCCCTACTTTTTCATATCATCCCATGTTCCCATAAAATTTCTCACACTTAAATTTTACACAATATCTATCTTAAGCTAACCAAGGATTCAACTTGGGATTCTTATTTTATTTTTCTGTTTAAGGCTAGTAATGTGGTTATAAAACAGAAGGGATTTAAAATCTTAAGGGGGCTAACAAGGGTGATGTAAAAGGTAGGCTAATTTTGGGATAAGTGAGCTAAAATCAAACAATGGCCTCAATCATATGCAAACATGTAAATATACTAAATATTGGACATATAGAATGGAACAAAGTAAATATTACAATCATAGAGAAGGGAAACACACAGGAATAAAAATTTATGGTTAAATAATGTAACCATGTAAATAAGCTCAAAATCTCACAGGTTGTGTGTTCTTTAATTCAAAAACCATGTTCCAAATACAACTTCAAACAAGTTTTAAACACCAATGGTAAAATAATAAATTTAAAAAAATAAAAATATTCAATGAATGAAAGTATGCAAATAAATTAAATAAACTAGAATGGGAGTGAGAGAAAATAAGAAAGGAAGAAGAAAGAAATAAGAAAAGATAAGAGAATAAGGATTCGAAGAAGAAAAGATAAGAAAATTGGCACTAATCTGGATAGGTTGTGCGATGCTGGCGACGCGGTCGTGTGGGTGACGCGGTCGCGTGGTGCGCAAATAAGGTTAGGTGACGCGGACGCGTGGGGCACGCGATCGCGTGGCTCGATTTGTGCTAGTGGCGTGAGTGCAGCCTCACGGTCGCACAACTCTCTGTTCGAAACTCTTTTTGCCAAAATTATGGGTGACGCGATCGCGTGGTCGATGCGATCGCGTGAGTGGCCATCATGGGATATGACGCGGACGCGTGGGGCACGCGTTCGCGTGGTGAGGCTTGGGCTTCCAGCACGAGTCCAGCCCAACTCCAGCTCAACTTTCGGCCATGCACCCGTTTGACGTCGATTTTCAGGTCATGCGGCCGCGTGGGTGACGCGATCGCGTGGGAAGCCATTATTCCCATATGACGCGGTCGCGTCAGCGACGTGATCGCGTGGGGTGATTTGTGCCATTGGCACGCCTCCAGCGCTGCTCCGGCGTAACTCTCTGTTCATATTAATATTGTCTCCCATCTCCTTGCGACGCGGACGCGTCGCTGATGCGGTCGCGTCGCATGCTCGCTTTTTTTTTTTATCTGAAAAGATGCAGAATGCAGTGTTAATATGAATGTGATGCAAAACTCCAAGTTCAATATAATAAAATAAAATAAAATTTCAAAAACAAACAATACTAAATAAAATTAAAATTGAGAAAGGAATGATTATACCATGGTGGGTTGTCTCCCACCTAGCACTTTTATTTAAAGTCCTTAAGTTGGACATTTGGTAAGCTTCCTGTTATGGTGGCTTGTGCTTGAACTCATCCAGGAATCTCCACCAATGTTTGTATCTCCAGTAACCTCCGGGGTCCCAAACTAGGCGCAGAAAGCCTTCAAGTAAGTTAAAGCAAGTGACCAGGCCCCAAGAGTGGTTATTGATAGAATAGATTCCGGGGTCCCAGACCTTGCCTTTGCACCCATCTTCTTGTTGATCATCATTTTTTCACTTGGGTGGTGAACAGTCGGAATTCTCACTGAGACATCCAAACAGCTTCCTAGACCCATTCAGTTGAGTTTTATACCAACCTTTACGTTTAAACTTAAAGCTTCCAACCATGATGAACCTTGCAGGACAATTCTTACCACTGACCATCTTCCTTCTACTCTTAATGTCACAAAGAGCTCTAAGTGGACCATCCGTCTCCAGTAGCCCATATTCAAGTGGAATTAGAAAGCTAAGGGATATGAATTTTACCCACTTGAATGTTGTGAAGGATGATGGCAACTTAGGGGGAGGGGTTTCCAACAACTTTGGCAAGGTAATTTCAAGCTCCACTCCCTTGTGCTCTTCTTTGACATCTTCTACCTCTTGATCAACCTCTACAAAATCTTTAACCATGATCTGCCTTGGAGGTTGTCCGCTCTTCTCAACATCAACATCAAACACCGTGGAAGGAGGCTCTGTGACTGGACTTTCCAATGGAGGTACAACATCTCTTAAGTCTGCAACCACTTCGTCCTTTTTAATAATTACTGCTTTGTCCAGTTGTTTAAGTATAAAATTGTAGTCATCCTCGATGCTTTTCTTTCTATGACAACTCCTTTCAACTATTCTTTCATCTTCAAGGGTCTTTCCTACCCTTACCCGTAGGGCCTCCTCTAGCTCTTTATGAAGTATGGATTCGCGAAGATGATTCCTTCTTTCCTGTTCCATATCAATAGCATAATTGGGATCATCTTTGATTTTTGAAATTTGATTTTTGAAATAAGATAAGATAAGATAAAAATTTTAAAAATAAAAATCTGAAATTTTTTTTTTCGAAAAAATTAATTAAAAATATTTTAAAACAATAAAATGACACCAAATTTCAAATTTTTAGATCAAAACGAAGAAAATAACTAAGAACAGCTTGAAGGTCAAGATGAACGTGAAGAACAACTTGAAGATCAAGATGAACACTAAGAATAAATTTTTGAAAAATTTTTTTTATAACTAAATAAAAACAAATAACCTCTTAATTTATGGAAAAGAAAAATTAAAAATAAAAATAAAAACAAATAAACAAGCAAAAATCAAAAAAAATATTTACAATAACCAATAATAAGGCACACGTTTGCAATTCCCCGGCAACGGCGCCATTTTGACGTTTGGATTTTTGCCAGTAAAGAATATCATAAAAACAGTCAGGTTGTAGATATACTCTCTAAACCGACAAAAATCCCTTCGTACAAACGTTTTGGTTGTCACAAGTAACAAACCCCTTTAAAATTGATAACCGAGTATTCAAACCTTGGGTCGTCTTCTCAAGGAATTGCAGGGAGGTATGTTCTTATTATTGGTTATGGAGATTGTAAATTTGGGGGTTTGAGAAATTTGGAGTTTGGGCAATGTACACAGGTATATTTAAATGACAAGTAAAATAAATTAACAATAATAAAATCTCTTGGCAAGGTATGGAGAACTGGAGGTCCTATCCTAGTTATCCTTATCAATTGTGATGAGAATTGGATTCTTCCCCCACCTTATTAACCTCCAACTATGAAGGTAAGTTAAGTGGACAAATTAATTCCAATTTTTAATCAACAATGAGTTTGATAACTCAAGAGTTACCAATGTCTCAACCAAAGCCAAAAGGGAAAAATGTCTACTTGAATGAAAATAATTTGGATACACAAAGGGCAGTGACAAATTAAAGAGAGCAATCATAAGTCTGAAAATACCTCAAATTATATTAAATAAAGAAATCAATTCTAACATGGAGTTCATAAATTAAATTGAGAAAGTTAATAAAAATAAAGAACCTGGATTGAGAGTCAATCCTAAAACTAAGAGAAATCCTAAATCCTAATCCTAAGAGAGAGGAGAGAACCTCTCTCTCTAAAAACTACATCTACTCCTAAAAATTGTGAATTATGAGAGCCTCCTTTGAATGGATGCATTTTCCTACTTTATAGCCTCTAATCTGTGTTTTCTGGGACGCGAACTGGGTCGGAAACAGTCCAGAATTCGCTGGTTTCGAATTTTAATGCGCTGATTTCCGTCACTGCGACGCGGCCGCATGGATCACGCGGTCGCGTCACCTAGCGTCAAGGGAACTATAATATATTATATATCAAATCGAAGCCCCAGACGTTATCTTTCCAACGCAACTAGAACCGCATCGTTTGGACCTCTGTAGCTCAAGTTATACCCGTTTGAGTGCAGAGAAGTCAGGCTGGACAGCTTAGCAGTTTCTCCAACTTCTTGTATTCCTTCCATTTTTGCATGCTTCTTTTCTATCCTCTGAGCCATTCCTGCCCTATAATCTCTGAAATCACTTAACACACATATCAAGGCATCTTATGGTAATAAGATAGGATTAATATTTAGCAATTATAAGTCCAAAGAAGCATGTTTTCAATCAAAGCACATAATTAGGAAGGCAAATGTAAAACCATGCAAATAGTATGAATAAGTGGGTAAAGAGTAGATAAAAATCACTCAATTGAGCACAAGATAAACCATAAAATAGTGGTTTATCAACGCCGTTCGCTGTAAAGCTTTTCCAACGACTCTCACGAAGACAGCAATTAGATGGTTCGTCAACCTACCTCCAAAGTCCATCTCCAATTTTGACGACCTAGCCAAAAAATTCCTGGCCAGATTCTCCATCCAAAAAGATAAGGCTAAACACGCCCCCAGTCTACTAGGTATCAAGGAAGGAGAGCGGGAAAGTCTCCGCAACTACATGGAAGATTCAACAAAACGTGCCTAGACATACAAAGCTTACCAACAGAGGCTGCCATCATGGGCCTCATCAATGGCCTACTAGAAGGACCCTTCAGCTAATCTATATCAAAGAAATATCCCACATCCCTAGACGAGGTACAAGAGCGGGCAGAGAAGTACATCAACATGGAAGAAAATTCTCGACTTGGAGAAGCCTCGAAATCCGGTTTCACCTATCGAGATAAAGATAAAGAATCCAAGAAGAAGGAAGATCGAACGGGCGAAAAAATTAAAAAGTATCATAATTACACCCCTCTTTGGGTGTCCCTTGTGGATATCTACAAAGAATTCTGTAACACAGAAAAGATACCCCCAGCTCGACCACTCAAAGGCGAAAAAGGAGGAGGAAATCGGAACGAGTACTGTGAATATCATCGGGTCCGAGAACATTCCACCAACGAGTGCTTTGACTTAAAAAACATCATAGAAAAATTAGTAAGGGAAGGAAAACTAAATCGGTATCTAGCCACCCGAGATGATGAACAAAGAAAAAGACGAAGAGATGAAGACGTCAGACGAGCTTAGTGATCACCTCGCACGCCAGAAAGACATGTCCATATGATACACGGAGGATTTGTAGGAGGTGGAACCTCCAAATCATCCCGCAAAAGATACCTCAAAGAAGTATATCATGTCGAAGGGAAGGAGGAAGCACCCGACATCCCTGCAATCACGTTCACCAAAGAAGACGCATCTGGTATCATCTCAGGACACGACGATCTCATGGTCATCACCATCATACTGGCAAACGCCAATCTCCACCGCACATTAATAGACCAAGGGAGTTCTGCCGACATCTTATTCAAAACTGCTTTCGGCAAACTCGGCCTAGAAGAAAAAGAGCTTAGAGCATACCCGAACAGCCTGTTTAGACTGGGAGATACCCTAGTACAACCACTGGGATACGTGTCACTACACACAACCTTCGGAAAAAGGAATCAGTCCAGAACGCTCAAGATAGACTACATCGTGGTCGATGTGAGTTCAGCCTACAATGCCTTAATAGGCCGGACAACACTAAACCAACTCGGCGCAATAGTCTCAACTCCACATCTATGCATGAAATTTCTAACTCCAGAAGGGATAGCTACAATAAAAGCAGATCAAAAGATGGCACGCCGCTGTTATAATGAAAGTCTAAACCTCAGAGGCAGAGGAGAAGAGTTCCATACAATTGAGCTTGGTGGAATTCAGAGACGAGAAGAACTCTGCCCACAGCTCGAAGGTGGAATAGAGAAAGTTCAGATCGGAGACACCTCGGACAAAACGACTAACATTGGCACGATCCTGAAAGGAGAGGCAAAGGAATCACTAGTACAGTTCTTGCGAGATAATGTTGATCTTTTCGAATGGAAAGCTGCAGACATGCCAGGCATAGACCCCAAGCTAATGTGCCACAAGTTGGCGGTCTATCCAGGATCTCGGCCGGTACAGCAGAGACGAAGAAAACTTGGACCAGAACGATCCCAAGCCGTGGAAGAACAGGTACAAGCACTACTAGAGGCAGGATTCATAAGAGAATTCAAGTACCCACTATGGCTAGCTAACGTCGTCTTGGTGAAAAAATCAAATGGGAAGTGGCGAATGTGCACCGACTACACCGACCTCAACCAAGCCTGCCCAAAAGATCCTTACCCACTCCCAAGTATCGACGCCCTGGTAGATGCTTCCTCCGGATATAGATACCTCTTGTTTATGGATGCAGATTCCGGATACAACTAAATTCCCATGTATCCACCAGATCAAGAAAAGACCTCGTTTTTAACGCCAAAAGAAAATTACTGCTACATTGTGATGCCTTTCGGCCTCAAGAATGCGAGAGCTACTTATCAAAGGCTGATGAATAAAGTCTTTTCAGATTATATCGGAAAAATCATGGAAGTATATGTGGACGACATGTTAATAAAGACACAAAGCGAAGAAACATTATTGTCCGACCTGGCCCAAGTGTTCAACACTATAAGGAAGCATGACATACGACTCAATCCCACAAAGTGCACCTTTGCAGTAGAAGTGGGCAAATTCTTAGGTTTCATGCTCACACAAAGAGGAATTGAAGCAAATCCAGACAAATGCCAGGCTATACTCAACATGAAGTGCCCGACTTGTGTCAGAGAGGTACAACAACTCAACAGGAGATTGGCAGCCTTATCCAGATTCTTAGGAGGATCAGCAATAAGATCTCTCCCTTTCTATGCCACTCTAAGGAAAGGAAAGAAGTTCGAATGGACAACAGAATGCGAGCAAGCCTTCCAGGATTTCAAAAACTTCTTGGGACAACCGCCTATCCTAACTCGACCACGAGAGGAAGAACCACTCGTATTATATCTTGCAGTAGGAAGTCAGGCAGTAGCCTCAGCACTGGTTCGAGAGGATGACAAAGGGCAACAGCCTGTATATTTCATCAGTAAAGCGCTGCAGGGATCCGAGCTGAACTACCAAAAAATAGAAAAATTCGCCTACACTCTCATACTGACATCTCGACGACTTCGCCCATACTTCCAGGCCCACACCATTAAGGTTCGGACCGACCAGCCCACAAAGGGATACTACAAAAAATAGATCTAGCAGGCAGAATTTTACAATGGGCAGTCGAGTTATCCGAGTTCGACCTCCAATACGAAGCTCGGACAGCCATCAAATCACAATACTTGGCCGACTTCATTGCAGAATTCACAGATACCCGGAAAACCCCCACAGAATGGAATCTCTACGTGGACGGGTCTTCAAATAAGACTGGAAGCGGCGCAGGTGTGATAATAGAAAGCAACCAAGGAACCCAAGTTGAGCTTTCCCTCAAATTTGGGTTTCCGGCTTCAAACAACCAGGCAGAATATGAGGAGTTACTAGCTGGTTTGAAGCTGGCTAAGGAGGTTGGAGCTCAAAAACTCAACATCTTCAGCGACTCAAAAGTAGTCACCTCACAGATAACAGGGAGTTAGCAAGCCAAAGATCCCACCATGAAAAAGTATTTGGATATAACCAAAGAACAGCTCGGACAACTCGGGGAATATAAGATCTGCCACATACCCGCGAACAAAATGCCCGAGCTGATGCACTCTCAAAACTAGCCAGCACCAAACCAGGGGGTAACAATAGAAGCCTCATCCAGGAAATGCTACAGAACCCGTCAATCTCGGAAGCAGAAAAAGTCCTAGCTATAACAAGTCAGGATCAAGGATGGATGACCCCTATAATTAATTACCTCCAAGAAGAAACACTCCCCGCAAATGAGAAGGAAGCAAAAGGGTTAAAACAGGAGGCTCAGTACTACACTATCATAAACAACACCCTATACAAAAGAGGGATTTCAATACCATTATTAAAATGTATGCCGACCTCTAACACAAGGGAAGATTTAGAGGAAGTACACAGCGGTATTTGTGGCAATCATCTCGGGGCACAAGCTCTCACCAAAAAGGTACTTCGGGCGGGATTTTACTGGCCAACTCTACAAAAGGAAGCTACAAAATTCGTAAACACATGTCCCCCATGCCAGAAACATGCCAACTTTCACATCGCCCCGCCAGAAGAACTCATCAGGTAACTTCGCCTTGGCCATTTGCAAAATGGGGACTCGATCTTCTCGGACCCTTTCCCCAGGAATCAGGACAAGTCAAATTCCTCATAGTAGGAGTAGACTATTTCACAAAGTGGATTGAGGCAGAGCCCCTAACCAACGCCACTGTTCAAAGAAGCCGGAGATTCCTATATAGGAACATTGTCACAAGGTTTGGGGTTCCATACTCCATCACCACAGACAATGGCACTCAATTCACAGATGCAGGCTTCAGGAAATTAGTAGCCGACTTAAACATAAAGTACCAGTTCACATCCGTCGAACATCCTCAAGCCAATGGGCAAGCTAAAGCTGCCAACAAAGTCATATTGGCTGGGTTGAAATGGAGACTACAAGATGCGAAGGGAGCTTGGGCTGAAGAACTTCGACAGGTCCTATGGGCATATCGAACCACGCCACATTCCACCACAAACAAATCACCGTTCCGATTAGCGTATGGAGTGGAGGCAATGATCCCAGTAGAGGCCGAGGAAGGGTCCCCTAGAGTGGTCCACTACAATGAACAAGCCAACTCTCAGCTTCAAAGATAAGAGCTCGACCTACTTCCAAAAATCCAAGAAAGAGCTCGGATCAAGGAAGAAGCGCTAAAGCGCCGAATGGCTTCGAGGTATAATCAGAGGGTAGTTCCAAGAAGTTTCGTTGAGAATGATCTCATCCTAATTCGAAATGATATTGGAACAACTCGACTTGGAGAAGGAAAGCTGGCAGTAAACTGGAAAGGACCCTACCGAGTTACAGAAGTACTAGGAAAGGGCTACTACAGACTGTCCGAACTCGAGGGACGAGAGCTCCCCAGATCATGGCACGCTTGCAACCTAAGAAGGTACTATAGCTAGAAGATCTCGTCATAGGATGCACTCTTTTTCCTGAAAAGGTTTTTTAATGAGGCACCAAGTTGAGGGCAAAGATGAACACAGAATAATGCAAGAAGTTATCGAAAGTAATCCAAAAAAGAACCTGAGGAGGTCTTATGGATTGCTAAATAATAACTTAAAGACTGGCCGACATTGAGAAGTCGGACCAAGTCAACCCAAGTTATCAGCAAATCCCGGGAAAGAGGTCTGTCAACCCTATAAAAGAGGAATTGCTATAACTTAGAAGAGATCGACCTAACGAAGTCAGTTTCCTACAAAACAAGTTATAAAAGTAATCCCTAAAAGAGACCTGACAAAGGTCCAAGAAAGAGGATTACGAAATAACTTAGAAGAGATCGACCTAACGAAGTCAGTTTCCTACAAAACAAGTTATAAAAGTAATCCCTGAAAGAGACCTAACGAAGGTCCAAGAAAGAGGATTACGAAATAAAATAGAAGAGATCAACATAAAGAAGTCGGTCCCCTACAACAAAACAAGTTATAAAAGTAATCCCTGAAAGAGACCTGACAAAGGTCCAAGAAAGAGGATTACGAAATAACTTAGAAGAAATCGACATAAAAAAGTTGGTCCCCTACAACAAAACAAGTTATAAAAGTAATCTCTGAAATAGACCTGACAAAGGTCCAAGAAAGAGGATTACGAAATAACTTAGAAGAAATCAACATAAAAAAGTCGGTCCCTTACAACAAAATAAGTTATAAAAGTAATCCCTAAAAGAGACCTGACAAAGGTCCAAGAAAGAGGATTACGAAATAACTTAGAAGAGATCGACCTAACGAAGTCAGTTTCCTACAAAACAAGTTATAAAAGTAATCCCTGAAAGAGACCTAACAAAGGTCCAAGAAAGAGGATTACGAAATAAAATAGAAGAGATCAACATAAAGAAGTCGGTCCCCTACAACAAAACAAGTTATAAAAGTAATCCCTGAAATAGACCTGACAAAGGTCCAAGAAAGAGGATTACGAAATAACTTAGAAGAAATCGACATAAAAAAGTCGGTCCCCTACAACAAAACAAGTTATAAAAGTAATCCCTGAAAGAGACCTGACAAAGGTCCAAGAAAGAGGATTACGAAATAACTTAGAAGAAATCGACATAAAGAAGTCGGTCTCCTACAACGAATAAGTTATAAAAGTAATCCCTGAAAGAGACCTGACAAAGGTCCAAGAAAGAGGATTACCGAAATAACTTAAAAGAAGATGACATAAAGAAGTCGACCTCCTACAAACAAATTATAAAAGAAGTCCCTGAAAGAGAGCTAGCAAGGGTCCAAGAAAGAGGACTGCAAAAGTAATGGGAAAGAGGACCAACGTAAAGAAATCGGTTACGGATTGCTAGAAATACAAAGCAAGAGCGAGAAAACCGAGAAACAAGTTGGATCCCCCACATCCACGATCTCAAAGGATCCAACCAACAAGCAACAAGTGCTAAGATAAGCGCAAACGAGCATGATAAAATCCAATATTATAACGAGCTTCAGGGTCAGGCCCAAAAGCTTGAAAACTACTTGTTGTTTTTCAAAACAAAAGTTGCTAGGCAAGCAACCCAAAGGAGTATCCACAGTCAAGCAAAACATTCAAATTACACATAAAGAGTTTAAAAGCCCACAAGCCGGGCCAACTACACAAATACCCGAAGAGAAATCAGCAAAGATCAGGAGCCCTCTCGGTAGCATCAGTACGAGGAGAGGGAGGGCGAGTCTAAATAGGCACAGCATCCACGATTCCATCATCCCAGTTCAGAATCTGGCAATCTGGATCAGACACAACTGGAGGAACTGAAGAGGTCGACACTTTGGCAGAAGACACAGGGGGAGGTTCAACATCATCATCATCCTGGTCATCAGGGACAATCTTACCATCCCTCACAACATTATCCAGGCTGAAGAGAGTAAGATCGGCCTCGGGAGCAATAATCCGAACCTGCTCCCTCAAGTTCTCATAGGCAGCAGTTACGCTGCCAACAAGATGACCTTGGAGCTCGGAATAATCAGCTTGGGCATTCTCCAACTCCTCCCTCAGGCGTACCACCTCCCGATAAGATGTCACATAGCTGTCCTTATGCCTCAGAGCCGTGTCCTCGGCCAGCCTCACAGAAGCCGCCAGAGAAAGGAAACTCGCCTTCTCGTTCTCCAGATCCTTCTCCAGCTTGGCTACCTTTGCTTCAAGCTCCTCTTTCAGGCCCTTCATCCGATCAAACTCCCGTTTTGCCTCTTCCATAAAGGCTTTGGTGGCATGGAGAGGAAGATTTTGAGCAGTTTGGTATAGGGCAGCCCCCACATATGCCATCCTAACACTACTTCGAGTTGTAAAGTCCAGATGGCGAAGGAGCGACCTATCATCTATAGGAAGGGCACCAAAGGGACCAATTTGCTGATCTACGAACTCGATCGCATCAAAATCAGGGGCATCAAGGTTGAAAGGCTCAATTGTTTTTTGCTTCTTGTTAGGAGGAGCACCAGAAGCAATGGCAGAAGATTGAGGAGGCTAAGCCAGACGAACCCGAGGAGTGAGGATCACCTTCCTCGGCCTAGGAGAACCCGGCACGAGCGGCTTCACTTGAACCTGAGAAGATCCATCCCCGTCTGCCTTGGCCGAGATGTTTTGAGCAGCAGCAGCCTTTTTCGCCTTCTTGTAGGCCTTCATGGAATCATTATTTTTCGACATCTCTGAAAATACAGAATCAACCACAATGATGAGTTATAACATAGGAGAAGAAAAACTCAGAAACAAATATAGAAACAAGTTAGATAGTACCCAAAGCAGTTCAAACCAAAGATGGATCACTCAAGAATCTTTTTGTTTCCAAATGGGGTGGTTCCCCCCACAAATCTTCAAGAACAACCACAAAAGCCCGCTCAACCTCATTAAGCATCTCCCATGTATAACGTGGCACTCTCACATTCTTTTGCCACTTTAGAGGAAAAGCAGGCTCATCATTCTCATCAAGAAAAAAAGGGGCGGACCCCCTCAACAGCACGGACTTGGAAGAAATAATTCTTAAAATCTTTAAAAGACTCATTATACATGGCAACAACTTTATGCCCCTGGGCCGATCTGAAAGAAACCCAGGAAGCTTTCTTTTTGGAAGAACCCCCGGGCTTGGCCGAGACAAAAAGATAGAGGAAAAGAGTTTGAGAATGTGTTATGCCTAACTCTTGGCAAAGAAGTTGAAATATCTTGATAAAACCCCAGGAATTCGGATGAAGCTGGGATGGAGCAATGTTACATGACCACAACAAGTCGGTCTCGAAAGCAGTAAAAGGAAAAGTAACATCTAACTGGCTGAAGAAATATTCATAGGCGTAGAAGAAGGGACGCTCCCCCGCGAAGAAAGTAAGAAAACAAGCCCTCTCATCAGAGTCAGGAGCTACAAGTTCATAATCCCTCTCCCGAGCACTGTTACCACAGATCCTATGACGTTTCCTCAGCTCTACACAAAATTCAGCATCCACGACAGAGACACACATTAGGACAAGGGAGTCCAGCCAATCGGACATTCCCTCGGGAACTTTGGAAGACATCTCTACAATGTTATTGCGAGAAGACATGAGGCCGACTAATCCTAGAATAAGAAAAGAAGATTGGATTACTAAAAAGCATCTTGGACAAGGGGCAAAACGACTCGACTAATATGATACAGGCAAACAAGCAGAAAAGGAAAACCCCAAGAATCAAACCAAAATCCTGGGGCATCCTTTGGAGGCAGTAACAAAGCAAGGCTTCAGGAAATTTCTACAGCTTACGTCTCGGCACTCATCAAACGAGAAAAAAGGAGGAAAAAATCGAACCTGGAAAATAAGAGAAAACCTCGAAAGGAAGCGGAGGAGCAAGAAGCGACAGAGTCAACCCTCGAACGGAAAAAATTCGCCAGAAGAGGATGAAGGGAGAAACCCAGAATCACTCTTGTTTTTTCCACAGAAAGCGCTAGTAGAGCAGGCGTCTCAGGAAGAAACTGTGAAAATCTAGGGAAAAACAGAAAATGAGAGAGAAAAGGGAGAGGTTACGAAGGGAAATGAATAAGAGAAACCGTTTCTGATGGAAAAATTCAAACCAAAGGAAACGGGGCATTTGAAGTCAATTAATGAGGGCATTAAACCCTCGCACGTTCCCAAAGCGTTGATATAAAAGCGCGTGCTTTTAAAGGAAAAACGTTCCGCATTCAAAAAGGCTCAACAAAGAAAGGTATCGACAAAATGCTTGAGTTCGGTTTCACTAGAAAGGGACCGAAGTCAAGGACTCGACCTCAACAAAAAGACCGAGCTCAAGCAGGGGCACTGTTCATACCCTGAGTCGAGCTATCCGACTTGGGATGATTGGAGATAAAGCGACCGACCTCTTCAGGTCAGACTATCCGACCTCTCTCCAAAAGAGGTCGGCCAAATCGATAGGAAAGCCCAAAAAGGGCCCAACTCAAGGAACACAGCCCAAATTTGAGGGCGGCTCAAGCCTACAGAGAGAAGGGCGGTTCCGTTGAAGATAAGCTGACCTCACCCAAAGATAAGATAAGATAACTAACTTATCTTATCTAAGAAGGTCACTTCTCACTACTATAAATACACTAGAGCACCCAGGTATAACTCATACTCTGATTCTATTAAAAACCTGTTAATACCTTTGCTAACTTAAGCATCGGAATCTCTTGCAGGTACCACCACCCTCCGGTGACAAAGGATCAGCAGCTTAGCTAGTCCAACAAGTCGGACACGACAGCTCCGGCCGCCACCCACCAGCCGGGCACGTCATCTCCGACCAGTACAGAAGATCTCATCCGAGATCGACCTACAGTTTCAGGTAACCCTCGGAATAGGAATCACTTTCTTCTTGGCCACAACTTCAAAGAAGTGGTCTTGATGCACCCTTGAGATGAATCTCTCCATCTCCCATGATTCGGAGGTGGAAGCTTTTGCCTTCCCTTTCCTCTTTCTAGAGGTTTCTCCGGCCTTTGGTGCCATAAATGGTTATGGAAAAACAAAAAGCAACGTTTTTACCACACCAAACTTAGAAGGTTTGCTCGTCCTCGAGCAAAAGAAGAATGAAGAGAGTAGAGGAAGAAGAAATAGAGGAGATGAAGGGGAGTTAGTATTTCGGCCAAGGGGGAGAAGTAGTGTTTAAGATGTGTGAAAATGAAGGGGTGAAGATGATTTTATATAGGAGTGGGGAGAGGGTAAGATTCGGCCATGTATGAGTGGGTTTAGGAGGGAAAGTGGTTTGAATATGAATGGTGAGGTAGGTGGTGTTTATGATGGATGGATGTGGATTGGTGAAGGGTTTATGGAGAAAAGGGTAGGATTTGATAGGTGAGGGGTTTTTGGGAAGAGGTATTGAGTTGATTGGTGAAGGGTATTTGGGGGAGAGTATTATGAAAAGGTGTGAAGAAGAGAGAGAGTGAGTTGAGGTTGGTGGAGATCCTGTGGGGTCCACAGATCCTGAGGTGTCAAGGATTTCTCATCCCTGTACCAATTAGGCATGCAAAACGCCCTCTGCTGCCAATCCTGGCGTTAAACGCCAGGTTGCTGCCCATTTCTGGCGTTTAACGCCAGCTTCTTGCCCTTTTCTGGCATTAAACGCCAGTCTGGTGCCCATTTCTGGCGTTAAACGCCCAGAATGGTGCCAGACTGGGCGTTTAATGCCCATTCTACTGCCCTTACTGGCGTTTAAATGCCAGTAGGCTTCTCCTCCAGGGTGTGCTATTTTTCATTATGTTTTTCAGTTTGTTTTTGCTTTTTCAATTATTTTTGTGACTTCACATGATCATCAACCTATAGAAAACATAAAATAACAATTGAAAATAGAAATTTAACATAGATAAGTAAAATTGGGTTGCCTCCCAACAAGCGCTTCTTTAATGTCACTAGCTTGATAGTGGGCTCTCATGGAGCCTCACAGATACTCAGAGCATGATGATGGCCTCTCAACACCAAACTTAGAGTTTGGTTGTGGCCTCCCAACACCAAACTTAGAGTTTGAATGTGGGGATTTTGTTTGACTCTGCATTGAGAGAAGCTTTTCATGCTTCCTCTCCATGGTTACAGAGGGATATCCTTGATCTTTAAACACAAGGGAGTCCTCATTCACTTGAAGGACCAGTTCTCCTCTATCAACATCAATCACAGCTTTTGCTGTGGCTAGGAAGGGTCTGCCAAAAATGATGGATTCATCCATACACTTCCCAGTGTCTAGGATTATGAAATCAGCAGGGATGTAGTGGTCTTCAACCTTTACCAAGACATCCTCTACAAGTCCATAAGCCTGTTTTCTTTAATTTTCTGCCATCTCTAGTGAGATTCTTACAGCTTGTACCTCAAGGATTCCTAGCTTCTCCATTACAAAGAGAG
This sequence comes from Arachis ipaensis, assembly GCF_000816755.2. Lineage (NCBI taxonomy): Eukaryota > Viridiplantae > Streptophyta > Magnoliopsida > Fabales > Fabaceae > Arachis > Arachis ipaensis. Next base: position 54,834,086 of record NC_029786.2, on the reverse strand, counting down.
GCATGAAGTTTATGCTTGACCCTAGGTCACACAGAGCCTTCTCAAGGGTCATGGTGCCTATGGTACAAGATATTGAGAACTTTCCAGGATCTTGTCTCTTCAGAGGTATTTTTTGCCTAGTCAAGTCATCCAGTTCTTTGGTGAGCAAGGGGGGTTCATCCTCCCAAGTCTCATTACCAAATAACTTGGTATTTAGCTTCATGATTGCTCCAAGGTACTTAGCAACTTATTCTTTAGTAACATCTTCATCCTCTTAAGAGGAAGAATACTCATCAGAGCTCATGAATGGCAAAAGTAAATTCAATGGAATCTCTATGGTCTCAGTGTGAGCCTCAGATTCGCATGGTTCCTCATTAGGGAACTCCTTGGAGGCCAGTGGACGTCCATTGAGGTCTTCCTCAGTGGAGATCACTGCCTCTTCCTCCTCTCCAGGTTCGGTCGTGTGGGTTAGGTTGATGGCCTTGCACTCTCCTTTTGGATTCTCTTCTGTATTCCTTGGAAGAGTACTAGGAGGGAGTTCAATAACTTTCTTGCTCAGCTGACCCACATGTGCCTCCAAATTTCTAATGGAGGACCTTATTTCAGTCATGAAACTTTGAGTGGTTTTAATTAGATCAAAGACTACAATTGCTAAGTTAGAGTGGCTCTGCTTAGAATTCTCTATTTGTTGCTGAGAAGATGATGGAAAAGGCTTTCTATTGCTAAACCTATTTCTTCCACCATTATTGTTGTTGAAGCCTTGTTGAGGCCTCTGTTGATCCTTCCATGAGAGGTTTGGATGATTTTTCCATGAAGGATTATAGGTTCTTCCATAGGATTCTCCCATGTAATTCACCTCTTCCATTGCTGGGTTCTCAGGATCATAAGCTTCTTCTTCAGATGAAGCTTCTTTGGTACTGCCTGTTGCTGCTTGCATTCCAGATAGACTCTGAGAAATCATATTGACTTATTGAGTCAATATTTTGTTCTGAGCTAATATGGCATTCAGAGTATCAATCTCAAGAACTCCTTTCTTCTGATTTGTCCCATTATTCACAGGATTCCTTTCAGAAGTGTACATGAATTGGTTATTTGCAACCATTTCAATGAGTTCCTGAGCTTCTGCAGGCGTCTTCTTCAGATGAAGAGATCCTCCAGCAGAGCTATCCAATGACATCTTGGACAGTTCAGATAGACCATCATAGAAAATACCTATGATGCTCTATTTTGAAAGCATGTCAGAAGGACACCTTCTGATCAATTGCTTGTATCTTTCCCAGGCATCATAGAGGGATTCACCTTCCTTCTGTCTAAAGGTTTGGACTTCCACTCTAAGCTTGCTCAATTTTTGAGGTGGAAAGAATTTTTCCAAGAAGGCATTGACTAGCTTTTCCTAAGAGTTCAGGCTTTCTTTAGGTTGTGAATCCAACCATGTTCTAGCTCTATCTCTTACAGCAAAGGGAAAATGCATAAGTCTATAGACCTCGGGATCAACCCCATTGGTCTTGACAGTGTCACAGATTTGCAAGAATTCAGCTAAGAACTGATGAGGATCTTCCAATGGAAGTCCATAAAACTTGCAATTCTGTTGCATTAGAGAAACTAATTGAGGCTTAAGCTCAAAGTTGTTTGCTGCAATGGCAGGGATTGAGATGCTTCTCCCATAGAAGTCGGGAGTAGGTGCAGTAAAGTCACCAAGCACCTTCCTTGCATTGTTGGCATTGTTGTTATTTTCGGCTGCCATGGCTTCTTCTTGTTTGAAAAGTTCTGTTAGGTCCTCTTCAGAGAGTTGTACTTTAGCTTCTCTTAGCTTTCTCTTCAAGGTCCTTTTAGGTTCAGGATCAGCTACAACAAGAATGCCCTTGTCCTTGCTCCTGCTCATATGAAAAGAGAGGAGAAAAAAATATGGAATCCTCTATGTCACAATATAGAGATTCCTTGAGGTGTCAGAGGTAAAGAAGAATAGAAGGAGAAGGTAGAGAAGAAAGAATTCGAACTTATCAAGAGGGATAGAGTTTGAATTGTACATTGAGGAAGAGTGTTAGTCCATAAATAGAAGGATGTGAGAAGAGGGGAAGAATTTTCGAAAATAAAGTAAAAAGATTTTGAAATAATTAAGAGAAATTTTTAAAATTTGGTAAATGATTTTCGAAAACTATGATTGGGAAAAAAATTAAGTGATTTTTGAAAAAGATTTTGAAATTAGAAATAAAAAAGATATGATTGAAACTTAATTTTGAAAAAGATGTGATTGAAAAGACATGATTGAGAAGATATGATTGAGAATCAAATTTAAAACAAGAAAGTTTTTAAAATTAAAGTTGATTACTTGACCAACAAGAAATTAAAAGATATGATTCTAGAATAAAAACTTTTGATCCTTTCTTAATAGGCAAATAACAACTGGAAAATTTTGAATTAAATCACTAATTGTGGCAAGGATTTTCGAAAATAGTAATAAATAAAAAATTGAAAAGAAATTGATTTTGAAAAGATATAATTGAAAAGATATGATTTGAAAAAAATTTGATTTTGAAAAATTATGAAAATTTGAAAAAGATTTGAATTAAAAACAAAATCTTCCCTCTAGTGTCCTCCTGGCGTTAAACGCCCAAAATGCTACCTTTTTGGGCGTTTAACGCCCAGCCAGGTACCATGGCTGGCGTTTAAATGCCAGTTTTCCTTCCTCACTGGGCATTTTGAATGCCCAGCTCTTTCTCTGTAATTCCTCTGCTGAATGTTCTGAATCTTCAATTCTCTGTGTTATTGACTTGAAAAGACACAATTTTAAAAATTTTTTGAGTTTTTAATGATGAGAAGCAATAAAAAATGCAACTAAGATCAAATAAGCAATGCATGCAAGACACCAAACTTAGAAGTTTGTATACTAAGGACTATAACAATTTGAAAATGCATATGAGAAACAACAAAAGACACAAAAGAAGAGAAATTAAAGATCAGAGCAATGAAATCATCAAGAACAACTTGAAGATCAATGAAGAACATAATGCATATATTCGAAAAATGCAAGAAGAATAAAGACATGCAATTGACACCAAACTTAAAAATTGACACTTGACTCTAACAAGAAACACAAAATATATTTGGTTTTTATGATTTTATAAGTTTTTTTTGTGATTTTTTTTGTAATTTTTCGAAAATTAAGTGGAAAAAGAGAAAAAGGACTTCAAAATTCATAATGAGAATTCCAGGAATCATGTAATGTTAGTCTAAAACTTCGGTCCAGGAATTAGACATGGCTTACTAGCCAGCCAAGCTTTCAGTGAAAGCTTCGGTCCAAAACACTAGACATGGCCAATGGCCAGCCAAGCTTTAGCAAATCATTACGTTCAACAGCAAGATTGATAGAAATCAAAAGATTAGACATGGCTTCACAGCTAGCCAGACTTCAACAAATCATCATGAAACTCTAGAATCCATTCTTAAAAACTCTGAAGAACAGAATAGAAATATTTTTGTATTTTTGAAAAAAATCTTTCGAAAATAAAAAGTAAAAAGCTTAAAGCATAAAGTAAAATTACCTAATCTAAGCAACAAGATGAACCATCAGTTGTCCAAACTCGAACAATCCCCGGCAACGGCGCCAAAAACTTGGTGCACGAAATTGTGATCATCAATGGTGCCAACATCTTGGTACGCACAATTGTAATCTCAACTCTTTGTCACAACTCCGCACAACTAACCAGCAAGTGCACTGGGTCGTCCAAGTAATAAACCTTACGTGAGTAAGGGTCAATCCCACGGAGATTGTCGGCTTAAAGCAAGCTATGGTCACCTTGTAAATCTCAGTTAGGCGGATTCAAATGGTTATGGAGAATTGATAATTAAAAGATGAATAAAACATAAAATAAAGATAGAGATACTTATGTAATTCATTGGTGAGAATTTCAGATAAGCGTATGAAGATGCTTTGTTCCTTCTGAACCTCTGCTTTCTTACTGCCTTCTTCCAATCATTCATACTCCTTTCCATGGCAAGCTTATGTTGGGTTTCAACGTTGTCAATGGCTACCTCCCGTCCTCTCAGTGAAAATGGTCCAAATGCGCTGTCACCGCACGACTAATCAGCTGTTGGTTATCGATCATGTTGGAATAGGATCCATTGATCCTTTTGCGTCTGTCACTACGCCCAACAATCACGAGTTTGAAGCTCGTCACAGTCATCCCTTCCCAGATCCTACTCGGAATACCACAGACAAGGTTTAGACTTTCCGGATCTTAGGAATGCTGCCAATTGATTCTAGCCTATACCACGAAGACTCTGATCTCATGGAATGGAAGGCTCGGTTGTCAGGCAAGGCAACCATGCATCATGAATCAAGAGGCTAAGATATACGCACTCAAGCTATTGCAAGTAGAACAGAGGTGGTTGTCAAGCACGTGTTCATAGGTGAGAATGATGATGAGTGTCACGGATCATCACATCCTTAAGGTTGAAGAACGAGTGTATATCTTAGAGAAGAAGTAGGCGTGAATTGAATAGAAAAACAATAGTACTTTGCATTAATTCATGAGGAACAGAATGAGTAAAAGGTCCTATTTGTAGAAAACTAGTAACCTAGGGTTTACAGAAATGAGTAAATGATGCAGAATCCACTTCCGGGCCCACTTGGTGTGTGCTTGGGCTGAGCATTGAAGCTTTCACGTGTAGAGACTTTTCTTAGAGTTAAACGCCAGCTTTTGTGCCAGTTTGGGCGTTTAATGCCAGCTTTTATGCCAGTTCTGGCGTTTTGACGCCAGAATTTCTATGCTGACTTGGAACGCCGGTTTGGGCCATCAAATCTTGGGCAAATTATGGACTATTATATATTGATGGAAAGCCCAGGATGTCTACTTTCCAACGCAATTGAGAGCGCGCCAATTGAACTTCTGTAGCTCCATAAAATCTACTTCGAATGTAGGGAGGTCAGAATCCAGCAGCATCTGCAGTCCTTTTCAGCCTCTGAATCAGATTTTTGCTCAGGTCCCTCAATTTCAGCCAAAAATTACCTGAAATCACAGAAAAAATACACAAACTCATAGTAAAGTCCAGAAATGTGATTTTCATTTAAAAAATAATAAAAACATAATAAAAACTAACTAAAACATACTAAAAACATACTAAAAACAATGCCAAAATGCGTATAAATTATCCACTCATCAATTGTCTGTGAAGACAACTCTCATACCAGGTGAAAGGCCTTCAGTAGGGATCTTCTTGTCCCTCCAGCCTTTAGGTACTTTCTTCTTCGCACCTTTGTTCTCAGTGCTTGATAATAGCTGCCCAATACCAAACTTAGAATTGGTGTTCGGGGGCTCTATATAACTTTGCACTGAGAGAGAAGGTTGAAGCACTTCATGTTCATGAATGGTGCTTCGTTCAGCTGAGGTAGAATGAGGTTTATGAACCTTGAATACAAGACAGTCCTCATTTAATTTCAGGACTAGTTCTCCTTGTTTACATCAATCACAGCCTTGGCTGTAGCTAGGAAGGGTCTTCCAAGGATGATGGATTCATCCTCTTCCTCTCCAGTATCCAGAATTATGAAGTTAGTAGGGATGTAAAGGTCTTCAACTTTTACTAAGACATCCTCTACTAGTCCATAAGCCTTTTTCATGGGCTTGTCTGCCATTTCTAAAGAGATTCTTGCATTTTGTACCTCAACGATTCCCAGCCTCTCCATTATAGAGAGAGGCATGAGGTTTATGCTTGACCCTAGGTCACACAGAGCCTTATCAAAGGTCATTGTACCTATGGTGCAAGGGATTAAAAAGCGTACAGGATCTGGCTTCTTCTGAGGTAACTTATGCTGAACCAAGGCATTGAGATCTTTGGTTAGCACTGGAGGTTCTTCCTCTAATAGCTCTGTGCCAAATAATTTGGCATTCAGCTTCATTAGAATTCCTAGGTACCGAGCAACTATCTCTTCCCTGATTTCCTCATTCTCATCAGAAGAGGAGTACTCTACAGATTCTATGATCTTCAACCAAGCATTCAAGGGAACTTCAATGGGTTCCTCATGAACCTTGTGTTCTATCAGTTCTTCAATAGGGAAGTTCTCAGTGGGCTGAGGGTTTCCAACTATCCCTATTGTGGCGTTCAACGCTAGAACTTGTGTTTCTTTGGGCGTTGAACGCCCAACTTGAATACCTTTACTGGCGTTCAACGCCAGTTGTTTTGCCTTTGTGGGTGTTAAACGCCCAATAAGGACCTCCTTACTGGCGTTCAATGCCAGAATTAGGGGATCATTGGGCGTTGAACATGCAGCTACTGCCCCATAGTTGGCATTCAATTCTAGCTTCTCTGCCACTTTGGGCGTTGGACGCCCAGTAGGGACTTCCTTACTGGCGTTCAACGCCATCTTAGGTGCCAATTTGAGAGTTGAATACCCAGTAAGGTCTTTCTTACTGGTGTTCAATACCAACTCATCCTCTTTAGATTCGGCCTCAGCCTCTGTGGTGATGGCTTTGTACTCTTCTCTTAGGTTTACTTCAGTGTTACTAGGAAGAGTGTTAGGAGGAGTTTTAGGGATTCTCTTGCTCAACTGACCAACTTGTACCTCTAAATTTTTGATGGAGGATCTTGTTTTAGTTATGAAACTATGAGTGGTCTTAAAGAGGTTGGAGACTATTATGACTAGCTCAGAAAGGCTCTGCCTAGGAGTTTCCAAATGTTCCTAAGAAGATGGGAATTGTGGTCTGTTGTTGAACCTATTCTGGGTTCTTCCACCTTGATTATGGTTGAAGCCTTGCTGAGGCTTCTTTTGATCCTTCCATGAAAGGTTAGGAGGATTTCTCCATGATGGATTGTAGGTGTTTGATGAGCGGTATATACTTTTTGGAATCACTTTCATATAGTTTTTAGTAGCTTTTATTCAGTTTTTATTGAGTTTTTATAGATTTTAGTGTTAAATTCACATTTTTGGATTCTTCTAAGAGTTTTTGTGTTTTTGGAAAATTTCAGGTATTTTCTGGCTGAAATTGGGGAGCATGAGCAGAAGTCTGATTCAGAGACAGAGAAAGCACTGCAGATGCTGTCTAAATCTGACCTGCCTTCCTTTAGAAGAGCTTTTCTAGAGCTATAGAAGTCCAAATGGAGCTATCTTACTGGCTATGGAAAGCTGACTTCCAGAGCTTTCCAGAAATATATAATAGTCCATACTTCTTTTCGAATTAGAAAGCCCAAAACTGGTGTTTAACGCCAGCTACCTGCCCCCTTCCAGGCATCTAGCGCCCAAAAGAGCAGAGACAAATGTACAAACGCCCAAAGAGGACCCCTAGCTGGCGTTCCACGCCCCAGAGACCTCATAGCACGTGGATCTCATCAAAGCTCAGCCCAAACACTCACCAAGTGGACCCCAGAAGTGGATTTTAGCACTAAATAGACTATTTTACCCTTACTAGTCATCTGTTTAGTATTTAAAGTTATTTTTACATGATTAATCAGAATAATATAGAGAACATCAGACCTTTTACACTATTTTTCGAGTTTTGCATGAGTTTCTAAACCTCCTAGGTTGATGGGAGGAGCCCTGCTGAGTCCTATAAATTACTAAAAGTATTACTATTTCTTCTCTGATCCGTGTTTGATCTGTTTCTAAGATGCATAATCCGAACTTCATCGTGGTGGATAGGATGATCTAACCAATTAGCTCTGTTCATCACATTAAGATGAACATGCCTGACAAACAACCGCGTCTACTTGGGTTCGTGTGAATACATGACTGGAAAGCACGAGGCAACAGCTATGTTTATGCATCTCTCAGACGATTAATCCACGACTTCGTTGGGAACTTCTCGAGACACCAGTTCAGCTAATTTTCGGGGAGATTAGGGTCTCCGTGGTATAGGCTAGAATCCTAAGAAGCAGCATCCTCTGATCCAGAAGATTCGACCTTGTCTGTGGCATTTTGAGTAGGATCGCCAAGAGAATAACTTGCTACGCGCTTCACCCTTCGTCGGATTGGATGACCACGGCCAATGGCATTCAATCTGTAGCAGAGGAGATGAATGACCACGACTAATGGCGTTGATCACATACAACCTGCCATAGAATAAGATCATTCACAAGCAGAGAAGATAGTGCTACCAGAATTAATTCAGAAAGACAAAGCAACTCCAACTCTCAACTCTATTCCTATCAGTATTTTCTACCTCTTTTCTTTATTCAGCAATAAATAGTTTCTCTTGATGAATGAAAACCAACAACCTTCTGATTCCTCCTGACTAAGACCTACAAGAAAACCATAGCTTGCTTCAAACCACAATCCTCGTGGTATCTACCTTATGGGTGGAAATTGGATTCCACACCAAAACTCACTAGCAAGTGTACCGGGTCGCATCAAGTAGTAATTACTCACAAGAGTGAGGTCGATCCCACAGGGATTGATGGATTGAGCAATTCTAGTTAGGTGATGAATTTAGTTAAGCAAATAGTTGATGATTTGAGTGAATTGTGATTAACAGAAGCTAAACTGCAAGTAAATAAAAGGAAGAGGGGAGATTGACAGAAAAATAAAGTGCAGAAGAGTAAATTGCATGAAATAAAGTGCAAGAAAGTAAAAGAGCTGAAACTTAAGGTGCAAGTAATGTAAATAACTGAAACTTAGATTGCAAGAAATGTAAATAGCTGAAGCTTAAAGTGCAAGAAAACTAAATTACTGAATCTAAATTGCTGAGAAACTTAAATTGGTTGAAGATTAAAGGGATTTGGGAGCTGGGATTCAGAATTTAATAACAAAATGCAAAATGTAATCATTCAGAGAAGTAGAAGATGAAATGAGTTGCAGAAGATCTAAACAGAAATGGAAAATTGCTTGAAGAAGCAAAACAGAAAGAAAACTTAGCCTAATTATGAAATCTGGAAAGAAATTTTAGATCTGAGAGAAGCAATGAAATCAAGAAGCATATCTAGATCTCAATTACTCCCTTGATCAAACAGAAAAGAAAATGCGGAAGAAATGAAAATAAAAGCAGCAAATGAAATTAGATCCAATTCCTTAATTCTCAGAGTTATGCAGAAGAAGAACAAAGATGAATTTCAGATCAAGAATTGAAACAGAATTTTTTCAATCTCAATCCAAAATTAAAAACAGAAAGTAGAAGTTGCCGAAGCAAGAACAATCAAAAAGAAAACTCAGATCTCAATCCCAATTCCCCAAATTCAAAAAGGAAAGCTAAAGTGAAAACTAAAATTCAGCTAAAAGGTAAAATGTAAAAGTCAGCAAAAAGGTCCTCTACAAATCAAATGAACTCCTATTTATACACTTTCTAATTTTGGTTTTTAGGACTTGGAGTGGACTTTTCAAATTGGTGAAGAAGTGGATCCAAGATGGCTTTTGATTGAAAATTAGACCAAGGGCCACCCCCAGTGGAGCGCTCAGTGAAGTAAGAAAACGTAGCGCTCCCTTGCTTAGTGTAAAGCCTTCGAACCAAGCCTTGTGCCAAAGTATGCATGGCGCTCAGTTGGGTGAAGCAACGTAGCGCCCCTTGCTTGCCTTGGTCTCCCTTTTCGAGCCTTGGCTATTTCATTTTGGAGCAATTCCTCATGCCAAAGTAGCGCTTGATGACAAGTCATCTTAGCCTAGTTTCACTAGCCTTTTTCTTTTGTTTTCAACTGAATTATGCACTTTCTTGAGCCATAAGCAAGCCAATTGGGTAGATTTTCATGTTTCCTTTGATTTAATCAACCATGTATGAATTAATGCAATTTCATGAGGTTTTATGCTATAATTGTCACATATTATGAAAGAATGAATATCTCATGATTTTGAGCATAACTTTGATGTGTTTGGTTGATTAATGATAGGTGAAGAAAGCTTGGAGAAAGGTTGAAGCAAGAAGGAATGGCTAGGAGGAAGAGAGGACAAAAAGTTTAAGCAAAAGTTTGCCTCAAACTTTAGCTCAAACTTTTGGATTAATTGAAAATGAACCAGGGAGCAAAAAGCTGGACCAAAAGTTAGCCTCAAACTTTTGTGCAAACTTTTGGGCAAAAAGCTGGAGCAAAAGTTAGCCTCAAACTTTTTGGCTAACTTTTGGGCAAAAAGCTGGAGCAAGAGTTAGCCTCAAACTTTTTGGCTAACTGTTGGCATCACAAATTAACACCCTGGAGAGCAAAAGTTTGCGCCAACGTTAGCCCCTAACTTTTTGGCTAACGTTGGCGCATGAAAAACACACCCTGGAGAGCAAAAGTTTGCGCCAACGTTAGCCTCTAACTTTTTGGCTAACGTTGGTGCCATGAGTATGCAAGGGGAGGCCAACGTTGGAGCAAAAGTTTGACCCCTAACTTTTGCCCCAACGTTGGTATCAACAAAGAAGGGTGGCTGATGTGAAAAGTTGGAGTAAAAGTTAGCCTCAAACTTTTACTCAAACTTTTATTCAAGCTTTCATGATTCTAAACCCGGTTCAATTCGGTTCTTCTCCAAACTCCAAGAGCAATCAACCAAGGCCTCTATCAACCCAATTCCATCAAGAGCAAAGGCCCAATTGAAGGCTTGAAGACCATTTGAAGAAAGTGTATAAATAGCATAGGATTTAAGTTTTTAGGAGAGCTTCCCTTTTTAGTTTTCATATAGAGCTTTCTTTTCTGGTTTGATTGGGAATTCACTTTTACATTCTAGCATTGTTGTTTTAATTCAAGAGAATTGAGGAGGAGAATTGATCTCTCTTCTTCCTTGTTCTTGCCCAACACTCTTTAATTTTCTTGCTTCGGATCTTGGGTGGAGAATTGAAGAACTTCTGTTTCAATCTCACCTTGGGATCTTGTTTAATTCTCTGCTTAATTAAATTTCAGTTTTGGATAATTTCTTCTTCATCTACTTTCTTTGCAATTTACATTTCCTTTGCAATTGTTCTTGTTGGATCTAGGAAGGCATTGAGATCTAGACTTGGTTTTCTAGTCTCTTGGGTCCTGAGATTTGGATTTTCCATTTCCCATTCTCTGTTTACTGCTTTCAAGCTCATTTACAATTCTGTTTTAAGATCTGGTTCAATTCAAGTCATCCTTTACTTCTCTGCTTGTTACAATTTTACTTTTCCTTGTTTAATTTCTGCAAATCCAATTCCCAATTCCCTTTACAATTCAAGCCATTTACATTTCTTGCACTTTAAGATTCTGCAATTTACATTTCTTGCGTTCTAAGTTTCTGCCATTTAATTTCTTGTTCTTTAAGATTCAGCACTTTAAATTTCAGTTCTCTTTAAATTTCATGCCAATTCCCCATTCCCTTTACTTTCCATGCGATTTAAATTCTGCAATTCACAAATCTCTCAACCAAATCTTGATTCGCTTGACTAAATCAACCACTAAACTAAAATTGCTCAATCCTTCAATCCCTGTGGGATCTACCTCACTCCCGTGAGTTATTATTACTTGATGCGACCCGGTGCACTTGCCGGTTAGATTTGGGTGTTTTGGAGAAATTCGTTTCTTCCACAAAAATATCCCATCAAGTTTTTGGCACCGTTGTCGGGGATTGATTAGATTGACAATGATTAAGTGAGGTGGTGATCTAGATCTAGCATTTTTATTTCCTGTTTCTTTAATTTTTGACTAACCCACTAACTGTTTGAATTTTTTCCTGAGATAACTGAAACTTCGCTTTAGCAACAAAGTGAAATTTTCCTGGAAATTTCTGGCTCTATGCAATGCTCTTGCTTACACAAGAGAAGCAATTTCTGCCACTAATCTCCCAAGTCCATCAACTGTTTAATATTTTGTGCCAGCTAACCTTCTGAATCACATTATGAGCTTGAAAATATTCAATCATCACTTGAATTGTTTGTGACTGTGCAAATCATGGAGGGGAACTCAACAAATTCTAGCAATCATGAGAGTAATATCCCTACCTTGGTTGATAATGTAACCCATAGTTCGAAGCAACTATCCATAGCCATGAACGATGTTGCCCAATGGTTTGAAGCTTTTCCACAAGGAAACATTATCGGATGGGAAGAACTGATGAGTGAACTCCTAGTCAAGTTAAACCCATCACAGAGAGTTGTTAAGCCAGAGGCAAGAAATGATGGCAATAGAGCAGGAAGAAATAAAGAAACATCAAGAGATGATAAGCAAGAACCAAGAGGTCTCACTCAGAAGACTTGAAAGGCAGATGGAACAACTGGTTCAAAACCTTGCTGAATTGGGTGAGAAGAAGGGGACTTTGAACCCAAAGAGCCATGAAAAGGATGCTGGATTGAAAGAGAAGGGAGTCATGGAGGAAAGTAAGAAGGCTATGGAAAGAGAAACAGAGGGAAGGAAGCCCATAGCAAGAGGAGGAAACCTAAGGCAACAGAAGCCTCAACTTCCATGAGCACAGAATGAAGGATGTCAAGCTAGTGACAATAAAGAAGCGCTTTGTTGGGAGGCAACCCAACCTGAGGTAGTTTTCTTTTCATAGCTATTTTAATAAAAAGGTTAATTAGTTTTATCTATATAGCTTCAAGCAGTTAGATAAACTAGTCAACTATTTTGCTATTCTTTAGTTTTCAGTTTTGTCACTTTTGAAACAGAAAAAAGAGTTTTACACATGGTTAATCTGATGCATGAGAACCATTGGCAAGGTACTAAGTTTGGTGTTCCCACACCAAAGTAAGTTCAAAGGCCCAAAAATAACTCATGCATGCTAACCATTTTTCAAGTGCTTGGGAACAAGCAACTTTCAACATCATTGCAGAGCATCATACAAGCTTTTGGGAGGATTAAGCATCATCAACAAAAAAAAAATGAAAGAGGAATATGTGGATCAGTGATGATGATGATGAGGAGTAAAGCAAGCGAACTCTAAAAGGTTGTATTGTTAAGTGATTATCTTACATCAAACACTGCTACGATTGAGAGTGGTTTAGTTTCCCTGATTATCTGTCTGCATAGCATAGTTTTTCTGTAATTCAATAAGCAAGATGCTTGATCATTCACAACATTTTTCTCTTCAAAACTTGTTTGCACTCAATGTTCAAAAATGCATCACATGAAAGTTCTTTGAAAAGAAGAATTGAGGAATTAAACAATTTTGAGGCAAGCAAAAGATTAGGAGAAGTGGTGGTTCTAGTTGTATGATTATGTATTGAGGTTGCATGCTTGTGAAAACTTGCATGGGAGCTCATAGGCAGGACATGAAGTTCAAAGAAGTATTGTGGAGATTCTCAAAAATTTATTGATCCAAGAAGCAGCAAACAAAACAAAAAAAATAAAGAAAATACAAAAGCAAAAAGAACATGGCCCAAGGCTCTGAGCATCAATTACTAGGCAGAAAAGAAAGAAGAAACAATGACTCAAAGAGTTGTTAGCCTAGTAAAATGCTTGTGGTTGAGTTGTGTCAAAGAAAGAGGCTTGAGCAAGTAAATCCTAAGGGGTGCTTCAACACCTAATACCTTAAAAACCTGCATCTGAGCCTGAACCAGAACATGAAAAACCTAAGGATGAGAGTAGCCATCTGTGCTTGGAGGAAAGCAATCCGGCAGCTGAAACTCTGAAACAGCCCTTGGAAAGCAAACAAGAATTGCAAGAGTTAAAGCCACAAGAATCAATAGAAACAGACCAGAAGGATCCTCCCAGCATAAGGGTCAATGAAGAAAGCTTCAAGAGAAAGGGAAAAATTGTAAAGAAATTGCCAAGAGGGTGGAGAAACAAGAAAATTCCCACTGAAGGTTTCTCTCCGGGAGATAAAGTGATATCAAGTCATTATCTGCCAATCCCACCTGGCCTCAAAACAATTCATTCCCAGCGCCCTCAAATGTTCACAATCAGGAAAGTTCTTTCTATGGAACATTTAGAGGTCATGAAGGAATCAAGTGGGGACGTTTGCATAGTGAGAGGAGAAGACGTCAAGCACTACAATCCACCCTAACAAGGGACAACCGTCAAGCTAGTGACGTTAAAAAAGCGCTTCATGGGAGGCAACCCATGTTTTTAGTATCCTTAATCTTTAGTGCTTTGCTTTACATCTAATAAAGCATGGTTTCTTATGCATGAACTTGAATCCTCAGGACAACTATTGATAAAGTGCACTAAACTTTGCATGTAAATTACAATTGGTATCTAAGTTTGGTGTGCCTGAAGGCACTCCCAAATCTTACTCAAATTGGATTCCATCTTTCATTCAAGGTGCACGACCAAACATTAAGTTTGGTGTTCCTTTTGAACACAGTTTATGAAAAGCAAGAAGTTCCTCTGGATTTCAAAATTCATGACAAGTATACCACTCGCATGTTTTAATACTTTGGTTTCAATTACTTAGGGTAGT
>NC_029786.2:54817504-54819642 GCF_000816755.2 Arachis ipaensis | reverse complement strand
AGTAGCCATCTGTGTTTGGAGGAAAGCAATCCGGCAGCTGAAACTATGAAACAGTCCTTGGAAGGCAAACAAGAGTTGCAAGAGTTAGAGCCACAAGAATCAGTGGAAACAGATCAGAAGGATCCTCTTGACATAAGGGTCACTGAAGAAATCCTCAAGAGAAAGGGAAGAGTGATAGGGAAATTGCCAAGAGGGTGGAGAAACAAGAAAATTCCCACTGAAGGTTTCTCTCCGGGAGATAAAGTGATATCAAGTCATTATCTGCCAATCCCACCTGGCCTCAAAACAATTCCTTCCCAACGCCCTCAAGTGTTCACAATCAGGAAAGTTCTTTCTATGGAACATTTAGAGGTCATGAAGGAATCAAGTGGGGACGTTTGCATAGTGAGAGGAGAAGACGTCAAGCACTACAATCCACCCTAACAAGGGACAACCGTCAAGCTAGTGACGTTAAAGAAGCGCTTCATGGGAGGCAACCCATGTTTTTAATATCCTTACTTTTTTTTTGTTTTGTTGTGCATTTAATAAAGCATGGTTTCTTATGCATGAACTTGAATCCTCAGGACAACTATTGATAAAGTGCACTAAACTTTGCATGTAAATTACAATTGGTCTCTAAGTTTGGTGTGCCTGAAGGCACTCCCAAATCTTACTCAAATTGGATTCCATCTTTCATTCAAGGTGCACGACCAAACATTAAGTTTGGTGTTCCTTTTGAACACAGTTTATGAAAAGCAAGAAGTTCCTCTGGATTTCAAATTTCATGACAAGTATACCATTCGCATGTTTTAATACTTTGGTTTCAATTACTTAGGGTAGTAACTTTGTTTAGAATCAAAGAGCCAAAGTGACTATGATTTATTAGAATTATGCACATTCATTAAGGACAACCAATATGGATTTCATGTCATTAGGAGACTTTACCAAACACTAAGTTTGGTGTCCAATAATAAGTGTGCATATATACAAAAGTCTCGGCTATAAGCTCATGAAATCAATCATTGATTTACATGTGCAAGTACTATTCATCATTCACATGGACCGAAAAATGATAGCAAACTTGTTTGTTTGTTTGTGCAGGTACAAAAGAAAAGACAAAAATGGAGGAAAAAGACAAAGGGAGGTACGGTGCTTGGTCAAAAAGAAATTCACAAATCTTTGAAACTAACACATGGGAAAAGGAAGTTCTGCAAGAAAAGAAAGCTACATGTACAACCTAATGCACCCAGAATACTTCCAAGAAAAATGACTCTTGGCCTAACTCCTCCAAGACATACAAAAAGAAGAAATGAAGAAGGGCAACAAGCGGAAGAAGAGCAAGAAGCTGAACAAGAAGGACAGGAAGGAGAAGATAGAGAAGAAGAACAAGAAGAACAAGAAGAGCAAGCAATTCCAGAAAGAAGACAACGAACTCCTAGAGACCCCATGGATATGAGCAGAATGCAGGAAATCATGGAAGGAATGTCTCAACAATACATGAGGTCTCAGGAGAGACAAGAGGACTTTCACCTAAAAATGATGGATATGCAAAGAAACTTTGAATCAAGATTCTTAGATCTGCAAAGGGAACAGAATTTACACTTACAGGAATCCTTCAGCCACATATGCCAACACCAAGATGCCAATGTCCTGGCAATCAAGGAAGCCACCACTTTACAGAATGCAAGATACTCAGTCCAAGCTGATTACAACATCAGTTTGCAAATCAAGCTTAACTACATAGGGGAACATCTACACAAAATGGACCCAGCATTCCCAGCTTTTGATGAGTATTTCAAAGGAAGGAAAGAAGGAGAAATAAACAAGGCAATGATCCTTGAAGAAAGAGTGGAAGAAACAATGAAAAAAGCTGGATTCTGGAAAAAGCTCATGAGAAAAGACAAAGGAAGCACAAGTGGTCAAAAAGAGGCAGGAAGCAAGAAGAAGCAGGATCCCAAGAAGTAAGAAGAACCAAGCAATAAATAAGAGGTGGCCTCGTTCCTTAATAATCAAATGATAATTGGTGAATTGTCTTCATGAGCTTTCTTTCATTATAAGTCATTTAAGTTTTAAGGTGAAATCTCTAGTATGTTTGTCTGTTTATTGCCTTGAATAAAATGAATGCCTAGATGTTTGGATATAACTTCACCTTCTTAAAC
>NC_029786.2:54797447-54817498 GCF_000816755.2 Arachis ipaensis | reverse complement strand
ATGTTTTGATTCGGAGATCTCAATATCTCCTATAACCCAATGAATTCCCATTTCTGATTTCCATTTTCTCTTTACATTCTGCAACTCAATTCTTGCAATCACCCCCATTCCCTTTTAATTTCAGCAATTTACATTCTGCTCTTTAATTCATGCAATTTAAGATTCCGCCATTTCAATTTCTTGTCATTTACTTTTCCCGCCAATTTTACATTCCGCAATTCTCATCTAAATCTTGAATCCGCTCAACTAGAACACACTTCTAATCTGAATTGCTCACTCAACCAATCCTTGTGGGATTCGACCTCACTCTATTGTGAGTTTTTACTTGACGATAACCGGTGCACTTGCCGGAAGGAATTTTGCCGATCGTGCAATTTCCTAAATCGTAGCATAACAAGTTTATGCGCATCACTTGTCATCACAACACCAAACTTAAATCTTACTTGTCCCCAAGCAAACACTAAATATAAGAAGAAATGAAATGAAACAGAGAAATATACATGTCCTTATTTAGCAGATAATTGAACTTGGTTCATGGGGTTTTATGCAGACAAATGTAACTCAATTATTCTTAGCTATCTGATATGAAATGTATCTTTGATGGTTCATTAGAGTTGCTGCTATAATGCCTTGCTTTTCGATTGATCCCTGTTAGCTTTTGCTTTTTTTCTTTTGCTTAGAAAGCTTATTTATTAATGAAAGCTTGGTGGCAAGTGTTGCAGTAGCCTTTTGGCTCAATTTTTGCTCAACATTCCTTCACCACAGACACTTGGCTCACAATTTCTTCCTAAGAACATTGATGCCCAGCATCTCTTTGGATTACTAAATACTTTGTAACTAGGTTGCTCTTAATAATGGACTTTCGGTTGCCAATCCCGGATTAGTTAATCCAAGTGGCCAAGTTTCAAAATACTCCTCAGAACCTAATTGTCCAAGCATATCCTAGTACAAAAACACCATAGGCATATGTCCTAAGGTCCAAGCTATTGGTGTCTAGCCTTATTGTTTGTTTCTTTGCCACTTCTTGGCTTTTCTTTTTCTCTTTCTTTCTTATTTTGTTTTATTCTCAAGGGATATTCATTAATAAAAGGCTTTATAGCAGCAATCTAATTCACACTTCAAGGAACATTTTATTATGCAGCTTTTATTATTGAGCTAATCATTAAATCAAACAAGTACTACCACTGAATTTCATTCTAATTTCTACAACATTGGATAATCACTTCCTGTGTCAAGCATTTTTCTTTTATACATGCAGAAGGGAACAAAACAGAATTTAAGCAAATGATTGATAACAAGCATAATACAGGCTAGCATTCTTAGCAAACATCTCCACTTACACCTAATTGAACACTTCAGCAAGATATATAGGAATCTCCAAGTTAAAATACTTCAAAGTAACAAGGATTAAGTGTCAATACAACCTGTTGAGAATGTATCTCAGCTTTTCCTTCTGTCATCATTATTTCTCTCTGTTGCTCCTCCTTTAGATGATGACGCAGAACCCTTTCACAGATTGAATGTTTTCCTGCATAATCCTTAAAAGTTGCTTGTTTCTCAAGCCCTTAGGCGACTGGTTAATATGCAAGATTTGCTTGTAGGCTTTTGAACTTATTTTTGGTGTGTGAACACCAAACTTAGTTCTTTTGCCTTTGCTGAAGGTCATAAAGTTAAAAACTAAAAAACAGACAATGGTTAAGTAGTTTCTCTGATTGCTTGGAGCTAGCAACTCTTTATGCAGAAGGTGAAAATGTGTTTTTTTTAAAATGAGATTTTTGGTGGAACACCAAACTTAGCATTCTTCATTCTCCCTTGAATTGTTTTGGTGTACAATACCAAACTTAGCTCCTTGCAATACAGATAAGACTACTCAACCTTTTTATTGAAATAGCTATGAAAAGAGATTACCTCAGGTTGGGTTGCCTCCCAACAAGCGCTCTTTTATTGTTACTAGCTTGACATCTTTCATTTTTGCTCAGCTCAGGTTCTGAACCTCCTTTTCTTTGTCCCATTGGCCTCCCAAGTAATGCTTTGCCCTGTGACCGTTTGCTGTGAAATGACTCTTTGTTGCTTCATCTAGCAATTCAAGGCTTCCATAAGGGAAAACCTTTGTCACCAAGTAAGGACCAGTCCATTTGGATTTGAGCTTGCCAGGGAAGACTTTGAGCCTAGAGTTATATAAGAGTACTTGTTGTCCTGGTTTGAACTCCTTCCTTGAGATCTTCTTGTCATGCCACCTCTTAGCTTTTTCCTTGTATATCTTAGCATTTTCATAGGCTTCTAGCCTAAACTCATCCAACTCATTTAGTTGCAGTAGCCTCTTCTCCCCTGCTGCTTGAGAATCAAGGTTGAGGAATTTAGTGGCCCAGAAAGCTTTATGTTCAAGCTCTATAGGGAGGTGACAAGATTTGCCATATAACAGCTGAAAGGGGACTTTCCAATAGGAGTTTTGAATGCTGTCCTGTATGCCCAGAGTGCATCTTCTAGCTTTCTAGCCCAATCTTTTCTGGTGGTTCCTACAGTCTTTTCTAAAATCCTCTTCAATTCCCTATTTGCAAGTTCTGCTTGGCCATTGGTCTGTGGGTGATAAGGTGTGGCTACTTTATGCATCACCCCATATTTGTGAAGTAGTTTCTCCATCTGTTTATTGCAGAAATGACTGCCACCATCACTGACAAGTCCCTTAGGCACTCCATATCTAGTGAAAATGTGCTTCTTCAGGAATTGAAGGACAATTTGTGCATCACATGTGGTTGTGGCTATTGCTTCCACCCACTTTGAGACATACTCTACTGCTACCAAAATGTATTTGAAAGAGTAAGAGGGAGAAAACGGGCCCATGAAATCAATGCCCCAAAGATCAAACAGCTCCACTTCTAGGATGTAGTTCTGAGGCATCTCATTCTTCCTTATCAATCCTCCATCTCTTTGGCAATCATTACATTGGTGAACAAACTCTCTGGCATCCTTGAAGATGGTTGGCCAATAAAATCCACTCTGCAGTATTTTAGTAGTTGTTCTTTCTGGTCCAAAGTGTCCACCATAGGCTAAACCATGACAATTCTACAATATATCTCTCATTTCATTTTTAGGGACACACCTCCTAATCACTCCATTAGAGCATCTTTTGAATAAGAAAGGTTCATCCCACAAAAACTTCCTTGCTTCATTGAGTAGCTTTTTTACTTGTTGCTTGGAAAATTCTTGAGGTATCTTCCTTCCCACCTTGTAGTTTGCTATGTCAGCAAACCAAGGTTCTTGTTGGATATAGAAAAGATGTTCATCAGGAAATTTTTCATTCACTTGCTGTGGTACATGTTGATTGGCCTCTTGTGGCACTCTTGACAAATGGTCTGCCACCTGATTCTCGCTCCCCTTCCTATCTCTCACTTCAAGGTCAAATTCTTGTAGCAGCAGCACCCACCTGATGAGTCTATGCTTTGCATCCTGTTTAGACATGAGATACTTGAGAGCAGCATGATCAGTATACACTATAACTTTTGAACCAAACAAGTATTATCTAAATTTATCAAATGCATATACAATTGCTAAGAGCTCTTTCTCAGTGGTGGTATAATTTTTCTGTGCTTCATTCAACACCTTGCTAGCATAATATATAACATGATGCAGTTTGTCTTTCTTCTGGCCCAATACAGCACCAATTGCAAAGTCACTTGGATCACACATAAGTTCAAAAGGTAATTCCCAATCAGGGGGTGTGATGATTGGTGCTGTAATGAGTTTTCCCTTTAAAGTTTCAAAGGCATGCTTGCAATTATCAACAAAGATGAAAGGACTATCAATCATTAGCAAATTGCTCAATGGTTTTACTATTTTTAAAAAATCTTTGATGAACCTCCTGTAAAAACCAGCATGTCCAAGAAAACTCCTTACTGCTTTCACATTAACAGGTATAGGAAGCTTTTCAATGATTTCTATTTTAGCTTTGTCAACTTCTATACCTTTGCTTGAAACCTTATGCCCAAGAACTATCCCTTCAGGAACCATGAAATGGCATTTCTCCCAATTCAATACCAAGTTAGTTTCTTGGCATCTTTTCAAAACAAGAGTTAAATAATGCAAGCAAGTGTTAAATGAATTGCCAAAGACAGAAAAATCATCCATGAAGACTTCTAAAAATTTTTCCACCATGTTAGAGAATATAGAAAGCATACACCTTTGAAAAGTTGCAGGGGCATTACACAGACCAAAGGGCATCCTTCTGTAAGCAAAAACTCCAAATGGACAGGTGAAGGAAGTCTTTTCTTGATCCTTTGGATCCACCACTATTTGATTGTACCCAGAGTACCCATCCATGAAGCAGTAATAGGCATGACCAGGCAATCTTTCTAGCATCTGGTCGATGAATGGGAGGGGAAAATGATCTTTTCTTATAGCATCATTCAGTCTTCTATAATCTATGCACATCTTCCACCCAGTCACTGTCCTAGTGGGGATCAACTCATTCTTCTCATTGATGATGACTGTCATTCCTCCCTTCTTTGGTACAACTTGAACCGGACTCACCCATGAGCTGTCAGAGATTGGAAAAATTATCCCAGCATTCCATAACTTCATGACTTCTTTTTGAACCACCTCTTTCATAGCTGGGTTGAGCCTTCTTTGGGGTTGAACTACAGGCCTTGAATCTTCCTCCAATAGAATTTTGTGCATACAGATGGCAGGGCTTATGCCCTTGATATCATCAATCATCCATCCCAAGGCTGTCTTATGAGCCTTCAACACTTCAATGAGCTTTGTTTCTTCTTTTATTTTCAGAGAGGAGTTTATGATTACTGGCAAGGCATCTGCTTCCCCAAGAAACACATACTTGAGATGACAGGGAAGGGGCTTTAACTCTTGTTTTGGCTTCTCTTCTGCCTTGCTTTCAAAGGAGATCTTCACCACTTCCTCTTCTATGAGCTCTTGTTCCTCCTCTTTCTCAATGGAACTTGCAGCTCCTTGTTTTTTCATTGTCTCTTAATCTCCTTCCCCTTCTTCTTCTTGTTGCTCATGATAATTGGCTTCCAACATTTCTTCCACCAAACCTTCTATCATATCCACTCTCATGTAGTTCTCTTGCTCAGGGGGATGTTGCATTGATTTGAAAACATTGATGACCATTTGCTCATTGTGCACCCTGAAGGTCATTTCTCCCATTTCTACATCAATAATAGCTCTTGCTGTGGCTAAGAATGGTCTTCCCAGGATAATTGAGTTATTTCCTTCCTCTTTTGTATCCAAGATCACAAAGTCTGCAGGGAAGATAACCTCTCCAACCTTCACTAATAGATTTTCCACAACTCCATTGGGTGTCTTGATTGATCTATCGGCCATCACCAGTGACATCCTGGTAGGTTTGATTTCTTCTATAGCAAGCTTTCTCATCATTGAGAGGGGCATCAAGTTGATACTAGCACCTAGATCGCAAAGAGCTTTCTCTAATGTCATCTTGCCTATGGTGCATGAAACCACAAAGCTCCCTGGATCTTTAAGATTTGGTGGAATACCCCCTTTGGATCACAGCACTGCATTTTTCAGTGAGCATAATGGTCTCCTTCTCATGCTAGCTTCTCTTTTTGTTAATGAGCTCCTTCAAGAACTTTGCATATAGAGGCATCTACTCTAAAGCTTCAGCAGGTGGGATATTAATCTCCAGCTTCTTGAAGACCTCAAGGAACTTGGGGAATTGTTGATCCTTGAGTTCTTTTGGTAGCCTTTGAGGATATGGTAGAGGAGGTGTGTAAGTTTCCATTTCCTTCCTCTGTTCTTGTGATGATTCCTCCATGACTTGTTTCCCTTTCCTTGAAAATTGTGGTTGCTCATCTTTCTCTTTAAGCTTCTCCTGTTCTTACTCATTGATGACTGAGTTTTGCTCGATGGTCTAGATTTTCTTCTTATGGAAAGAATTACTTCATTGTAAGCATAGCTCCAAACCAACAAACAACTCTCGCATCAAATTAAATTATGATTTTGTCATAAGTAGCGAACCCCAAATAAGAATTAACCGAAGTATTTGGACTCTGAGTCGTCTCCCTAGGAAACAATGTAGTGCTTAGTTATTGGCTATGAAGGGGTAAAAAGGGGGGTTTTGGTTCATGAGATGGCAAGTAAATTAAATGAAAGAAAGCAAAATAGAAAACTCTTGGCTAAGACTTGAGTAATTGGGATCACCATCCTTGTCAATAAACTGAATATTGATAATCATGAGAGGCCAACCTATTAAGTCTACTTCCTAAAAGCTTTAAGTACGTAACATTTACTCCTAAGCTTGAAGTACGTCAAATAGATTTGATGACATCCACCCTTAAGTCCTAACCTACCAACTAATTAACTTAGTAGTGGGTTAGCGTTAATGGGTATCAAATTGATCACCATGGGTTCTCAAATCACCAATTCCATCATACCTGATGGTGCCCAAGGATGTGTACCGGTAAAGATTTTTCTCAATGAAGTCGCGTTGCAAGTATAGCTCTACCAACAACAAGCCTTGGGTATCAAATTTAGAAGAGGGATTTGGTTGTCACAAGTTCAACCCTAATAAAAATAACTGAAGTTTCAAACCTCGGGTCGTCTCACAAAGAATGGGCAAACATGTGCTTCAACATTGGTTAGAAATCCGAGGTTGTGAGTCATGAGCAAGAAAATAAATGGGAATCTTAACAAGCAAGCAAGCTTATAATGCATGAAACTAATTCAATTGACTAAGCAAAACAGGAGCAATTCCAAGCTAACAAAATAACATCCAATATGATTCTATTCTAAACTAAACAAGTAACTATAACTAAGACAAGTACTTAAGAATTTGGATTTTCAATTAGGAATGATAAAAGCAACTCTTGGCTAGGCATGGGAATTGGGGTCACCATCTGTTCCGAGGGTTACCTGAAACTGTAGGTCGATCTCGGACGAAATCTTCTGTGCTGGTCGGAGCTGTTGTGTCCGACTTGTTGATGGTGGCCGGAGCCACCACGTCCAACTTGTTGATGGTGGCTGGAGCCACCGCGTTCGACTTGTTGGACTGGCTGCACTGCTGATCGTTGGTCACCGGAGGGTGGGGGGTACCTGCAAGAGACTCCGATGCTTAAGTTAGCATGGGTATTAAACAGATTTTTAGTAAAATCAGATTATGAGTTATACCTGGGTGCTCCATTGTATTTATAATGGTGTGGAGTGACCTTCTTAGATAAGATAAGTTAGTTATCTTATCTTATCTTATCTTATCTTTGGGTGAGGTCAGCTTATCTTCAACGGAACCGCCTTTATCTTTCTGTAGGCTTGGGCTGCCTTTGGATTGGGCTGTGTTCCTTCATTTGGGCTTTCTTGGGCCTCTGTGGCGTTTTGTCCAAGCTCTTTGTGAAGAGGTCGGTCATTGGCCGAGCTCTTTGAGAAGAGGTCGGATAGTCTGACCTGAAGAGGTCGGTCGGCTTGTCGCTAAACATCCCGGGTCGGACAGCTTGACCCAGGGTATGAACAGTGCCCCTGCTTGAGTTTGATCTTTCCGTGAGATTGTGCTTTTCAGAGCTTCGATCTCTTTGGAAGTCGTGCTCAAGCATCCGTCTGGCTTGTTTCTTCATTGCTTTGCAATCTTTTGCAGATTTTCTAGAGGTTTGGTACTTCACAGTCCGTCCTCTTTTGAGTGGTAGTATGGGTTTTCTACCCTTGCCTTCTGGATCACGCCTTGCTTTTGTGTTGACAACCCTCTACTTTGGCGAAGTTATCCTTGCGGCTTGATATCCGGGCTTTTAGTGACTTGTCCAATGACTTTTTAGTGTTCTTTATATTGAACCTTTTAGCCTCGGATGACGTACGTAGCCCTGTTTGAGATTGTGCCTTCTTTGAGTGGAGTTGTATCCCTTTTAACTAAGCACATTTGAGCCTTAAGTTATTTCTCAACCTTTTGGCTTGCTCTTTTTTTAGATCATACTTGCGCCTCTTCTTAGCTGACGTCGACCTGTACGACTTTGCCCCTGCTTGAGTTTGGACCCTTTCGCGAGATCGTGCTTTCGGAGCTTCGATCTCTTTGAGGAAGTCGTGCTCAAGCATCCTAACTTTTCTCCTTTGTGCGAGTCTCGTATTGCCTTTTTTAGTTTGTTGAGAGGTCTTTTCAGCCTTCTTCTGACTTGTTTGTCTTCACTGTTCAGGCTTTTTAGTCATAATCCAACAACTTTTTAGGCATAGTTTGTTTGGACGACTTTTTAGCTCCGTCTTTGAGGCCGTGCTTTCCGCTTTTTAAGTAGTATATTTTTTCAAGACTTCGTACCTTTCAGCGAAGCACTTATGGCTTTAGTCTTTTGACCTTTCCTTGGCCTTTGTGAGATGTTTATAGAGTGTTGATACTTTGCTGTCCGACCTCTTTTTGTTTTGTCCACTTTCTGTTTAGTCGAGGTGGTCCTTTGGGGCTAACTTGTCCGACAACTTTTTAGTGTTCTTTGGTAGAACCTTTTTAGTTGGTCTGAACAATTTCGATAGCCTTGTCGTGGAGCCGTGGCTTTTTGGGCAAAGCTATGTCCCTTTTAGCGTACGTTTTTCATTGGTCCGACTTTTCTTGTCGGTCCAAGTTGTAGCTTTCGTTGGTCCGACTTCTTCTTGTCTGTCCAAGATGTAGCTTTCGTTGGTCTGACTTCTTCTTGTCGGTCCAAGCTGTAGCTTTTGTTGGTCCGACTTCTTCTTGTCGGTCCAAGCTGTAGCTTTCGTTGGTCCGACTTCTTCTTGTCGGTCCAAGTTGTAACTTTCGTTGGTCCGACTTCTCTTGTCGCTCCAAGTTGTAGCTTTCATTGGTCTGACTTCGTCTTGTCGGTCCAAGCTGTAGCTTTCGTTGGTCCGACTTCTTCTTGTCGGTCCAAGTTGTAGCTTT
Source organism: Arachis ipaensis (assembly GCF_000816755.2). NCBI lineage: Eukaryota > Viridiplantae > Streptophyta > Magnoliopsida > Fabales > Fabaceae > Arachis > Arachis ipaensis. The sequence goes on along the minus strand of NC_029786.2, from coordinate 54,808,641 downwards.
CATTGGTCCGACTTATTATTGTCGTCCTTTTCCAAGTTATTTTTGTAATCCTCTTTCTTGGACCTTGGTCAGGTCTCTTTCAGGGATTACTTTTATAACTTATTTTTTGTAGGAGACCGACTTCGTTATGTCGATCTCTTCTAAGTTATTTTTGTAATCCTCTTTCTTGGATCTTTGTCGGATCTCTTTTAGGGATTACTTTTATAACTTGTTTGTTGTATGGGACCGACTTCATTATGTCGATCTCTTCTAAGTTATTTTTGTAATCCTCTTTCTTGGATCTTTGTTAGATCTCTTTCAGGGATTACTTTTATAACTTGTTTGTTGTAGGAGACTGACTTCATTATGTCGATCTCTTCTAAGTTATTTTTGTAATCCTCTTTTTTGGATCTTTGTCAGATCTCTTTCAGGGATTACTTTTATAACTTGTTTGTTGTAGGGGACCGACTTCATTATGTCGATCTCTTCTAAGTTATTTTTGTAATCCTCTTTCTTGGATCTTTGTCAGATCTCTTTCAGGGATTACTTTTATAACTTGTTTGTTGTAGGAGACCAACTTCATTATGTTGATCTCTTCTAAGTTACTTTTGTAATCCTCTTTCTTGGATCTTTTTCAGATCTCTTTCAGGGATTACTTTTATAACTTGTTTGTAGGAGGTCGACTTCTTTGCGTCGTCCTCTTTCTAAGTTATTTTTGTAGTCCTCTTTTTTGGACCTTTGTCAGGTCTCTTTCAGGGACTACTTTTATAACTTTTCATTTTGGGCTGACTTTGTCATGTCGGACCCTTCTAAGTTAAAGTAATCCTCTTTAATAGGGTTGGCCAGACCTCTTTCCAGGCTTTACTTATAACTTGGGTTGACTTGGTCCGACTTCTTAACGTCGGCCAGTCTTTAAGTTATTATTTAGCAATCCATAAGACCTCGTCAGGTTTTTTTTCGGATCACTTTCGATAACTTCTTACATTATTCTATGTTCATCTTTGCCAATTTGTAGAAGGTGGTTTCTATCTTTAGATCATCTTTTAGGTGAATCGCGTTTTCACCTTTATCGGACGATTGTCTTTATCGTGATCGTGCAGTGAATCTGTTTTTTACTTTCTGCCGATCTATTGCTTTATAATCGGATGATGAATGCTTCAGATTAATGCGTCTTCGTATAGCAGTGAATTTTGTTTTCACTTTGTCGACCTTTGTCGAAATCAAACGATGAATTCGGTTTTCATCGTGGTCGGACGGTGAAGTTGGTTTTCACCTTGCTGACTTGTCGCTTTGTAATCGGACGATGAATTTGGTTTTCACCTTGCCGACCTGCCATAGTCAGGCGTCTTGGTAGGAAACTTTTTAGGAAATCTGCAATCTTTTAAACAATAAAATGAAGATAAGAGTGTGTACATGTTAGTACTTACCTTTCTAGGTCAGGCAATCTTTTTGGATCTCGGCCTGGCGCCCTTTTTAGATTGCAGGCATGCCATGACCTCAGTAGCTCCTGCCCCTCGAGGTTGGACACTTTGTAGCAACCTTTCCCCAGTTCTTATGAACAACTTGGTATGGTCCTTTCCAGTTGGCTGCTAGCTTCTCCTTTCCTGACCAACCTATTCTGATGTCATTTCGGATTAAGATGAGATCGTTGTTGCTAGATTACCTTCCGATTGTATCTTGAGGCCATTTGACGTTTTAACGCCTCTTCTTTGATCTAAGCTCTTTCTCGGGTTTCTGGAAGTAGGTCGAGTTCTTCCTTTTGAAGTTGGGAGTTGGCCTCTTCATTGTAGTGGATCACTCTGGGCGATCCTTCTTTGACCTCCACTGGGATCATTGCCTCCATTCTGTAAGCTAATCGGAAGGGTGATTCCTTTGTAGTGGAGTGTGGGGTTGTCAGATATACCCATAGGACTTGTGGGAGCTCTTCAGCCCAAGCTCCCTTTGCGTCCTGTAGTCTCCGTTTTAACCCAACTAGTATGACTTTGTTGGCAGTTTTTGCTTGTCTATTGGCTTGTGGATGTTCTACGGATGTGAATTGGTGCTTTATTTTCAAGTCAGCCACCAACTTCTTGAAGCCTATGTCTGTGAATTGAGTGCCATTGTCTGTGGTGATGGAATAAGGAACCCCAAACCTTGTAGCAATGTTGCTGTACAAGAATTTATGACTTCTTTGAGCAGTGGCATTAGCTAGGGGCTCTGCCTCAATCCATTTTGTGAAGTAATCTAACTTGACTTGTCCCGATCCTTGGGAAAATAGTCCGAGGAGGTTGAGTCCCTCTTTTGCGAACGGCCAAGGTGATGTTACACTGATGAGATCCTCTGGTGGGATGATGTGGAAGTTAGCATGCTTTTGATGTAAATCTTTGTCTTTGTATTTGAGTTTTTGCTCTGTTGTTGCCTCCAAAGGGTGTCCCTGTACTTTCATGTGGGTCTTGGGGTTTCCCTTTTACTGCTGTATCTGACACCTGATGTTTTGCTGTTATTATCCGAGTTGTTTCCTTATTTGTCCGAGTTGTTTGGTAGTAACCCCATAGTTGACCTATGTCTTTGAGATGTCTACTAAGATCCCGGACGGCATGTCTGATTGGCTGGATTCCATAGTTTTAATGCATGTTACTGTGGTTGACCCTGAGTACATTCCTTATACCGCCTTCGAGATTGACTTGTTGTGGTCTTGTAATGTAGCCTAGATGAGGCTTCTGTTATTGCCCCCTGGTTTGGTGTTAGCTAGTTTTGAAAATGCATCAGCTCGGGCATTCTGCTCCCGAGGCTGTTGGTACTGGTTGGTTTTGAAAAATGCATTAACTCGGGCATTCTTTGTGTCGGACTTCATTTTCTCCGATTTGTCCGAGCTGTTTTTTGTTTTTGTCTAGGGTCCCCCGAATTGTCCGAGATGTTCTCTGGTTTTGTCCAGGGTCCTCCGAATTATCCGAGTTGTCCTCTGTAGGATTCTTCTAGCTAAGTTTATTTTCTGTAGGGCTGGTTGGTCCGAACTCTGATAGTGTGAGCTTGAAAGTGTGGGTGGAGTCGTTGAGAGGTGAGTACGAGGGCGTAGGCGAACTTTTTCTATCTTTTGATAGTTTAGTTCGGCCCCTTGTAGAGCTTTGCTGATGAAGTAGATGGGTTGTTGTCCACTTTCGTCTTCTCTGACTAGTGCTGAGGCTGTTGCCCGACTTTCCACTGCGAGGTATAATATGAGTTCTCACTTTCCCGTGGTCTGGTAAGCATGGGTGGTTGCCCCAAGAATTTTTTGAAATCTTGGAAGGCTTGTTTGCACTCCGTTGTCCTTTTCAAACCTCTCTCCCTTCCTTAATATACCTCTTTGAAGTATCTTTTACAAGATGATTTGGAAATCGAACCTCCTGCGAATCCTCCATTTATCATATGAACACGTCTCTTAGGGGGGTGAGGTAGACGTTCAACTTGTCCGACGTCTTTGGTGTGAGGTGGATGTTCCACTCGTCCGACCTTTTCGGTGTGTGGTGGACCTTCAACCCGCCCGATCTCTTTGGTGTGAGGTGGACCTTCAACTCATCCGACTTCTTTGTTATGAGGTGGACCTTCAACTCGTCCGACCTCTTTGTTGTGAGGTGGACCTTCAACTCGCCCGAGCTCTTTGGTGTGAGGTGGACCTTCAACTCGTCCGACCTCTTTGTTGTGAGGTGGACCTTCAACTCGTCCGACCTCTTTGTTGTGAGGTGGACCTTCAACTCGCCCGAGCTCTTTGGTGTGAGGTGGACCTTCAACTCGTCCGACCTCTTTGTTGTGAGGTGGACCTTCAACTCGTCCGACCTCTTTGTCCTTTTTGCTTTTGATTGGGCGAGGTGGTGAGATCTTTTCAGTGTTGCGTATTTCTCGTTAAACATCTACAAGAGATAGGTTTCTCAGTGGGTTGGCCTTCTTTCTTCCTGGACTCTTTATCCTTGTCCCGTAGTGGGTTAGGAGAATCTGGTTTTTAAGCTGTCTCCCAATCGGGAGTTCTCCTCCATATTGATATATTTTTTCGCCCTTTGTCGGACCTCGTTTAGAGATGTTGGGTACTTCTTGGATATTAAATGGCTGAAAGCTCCTTCTCGCAGGCAATTGATGAGGCCCATGATGGCCGCTTCTGTTGGAAGATTTTGTATGTCCAGACATGCTTTGTTGAATCTTTGCATGTAGCTGCGGAGACTTTTCCGATCTCGTTGCTTGATTCCTAATAGACTTGGGGCATGCTTGGCTTTGTCCTTCTGGATGGAGAATAACGGATTGCATCTGAGGCCTCCGTGAGATACATCCTGCTTCCGAAATTACTAAGATGATGGCTTGGATCCAATGTGCCGTCGTACGGAATCATGTCGGGAGCTTTGAAGTCCTTTGGGAGTTTAGCTTTCATGATCTCCTTGGTGAAGGGATCTTTGTCCTTGTGGGAGTCGTCATCGTGACTGGGTTGAATGGTTTTGGCTTTGAGATCAGCCTCGAGCTTTAGAAGCTTGTCCTCTAGTTTTCGTCGTCGCCTAATTTCTCTGCGGAGGTTTCTCTCAGCTTCTTGTTCTAGCTGTTTAAGGCGATTCTATTGCTTACGGATAGCTTCCAAAATTTCTCTTTTTGGGGGTTGCTTATCTCCCCCGTTTTGAGGTGTGTCTTTGGAGGTGGCGTCCGTGTCTTTGTTTGGCGTTTTGTCCACCAAACCAGAGTTGTGATCGTTGTCGTGGTCATCCACCATGGTGATGGGATGACTTCCAGGTTCCCCGGCAACGGCGCCAATGTTCCGAGGGTTACCTGAAACTGTAGGTCGATCTCGGACAAGATCTTCTATGCTGGTCGGAGCTGTTGTGTCCGACTTGTTGATGGTGGCCGGAGCCGCCGCATCCGACTTGTTGATGGTGGCCGGAGCCGCCGCGTCCGACTTGTTGGACTGGCTGCACTGCTGATCCTTGGTCACCGGAGGGTGGGGGGTACCTGCAAGAGACTCTGATGCTTAAGTTAGAATGGGTATTAAACAGGTTTTTAGTAGAATCAGAGTATGAGTTATACCTAGGTGCTCCAGTGTATTTATAATGGTGTGGAGTGACCTTCTTAGATAAGATAAGTTAGTTATCTTATCTTTGGGTGAGGTCAGCTTATCTTCAACAGAACCGCCTTTATCTTTCTGTAGGCTTGGGCTGCCTTTGGATTGGGCTGTGTTCCTTCGTTATGGCCTTCTTGGGCCTCTGTGGCGTTTTGTCCAAGCTCTTTGTGAAGAGGTCGGTCATTGGCCGAGCTCTTTGAGAAGAGGTCGGTCGGCTTGTCGCTAAACATCCCGGGTCGGACAGCTTGACACAGGGTATGAACACCATCCTTGTCTAATAACTGATAAACCACTATTTTATGGTTTATCTTGTGCTCAATTGAGTGATTTTTATCAAATCTTTACCCACTTATTCATACTATTTGCATGGTTTTACATTTGCCTTCCTAATTATGTGCTTTGATTGAAAACATGCTTCTTTGGCCTTAAGTTCCCTATGTTTAAATCCTCTCTTATTACCATTAGATGCCTTGATATGTGTGTTAAGTGATTTCAGAGATTACAGGGCAGGAATGGCTCAAAGGATGGATAGGAAGCATGCAAAACTGGAAGGAATACAAGAAGTTGGAGAAAATGCTAAGATGTCCAGCCTGATCTCTTCGCACTCAAACGACTATAACTTTAGCTACAAAGGTCCAAATGACGCGGTTCCAGTTGAGTTGGAAAGCTAACGTCCCGGGCTTCGATTTGATATATAATATGCCATAGGTGCCCTAATCCTAGGCAATGCGAATGCACGCTCCACGCGGTCGCGTCGCAGTGACAAAAAATTAGCGTGTTTGAATTCGCCACCAGCGAATTCTGGGCTGTTTCTGACCCAGTTCTCGTGGGAGAATGCATCCATTCACAATAACCAGCTCGTAACACACAATTTTAGGATTTAGATGTAGTTTTCGGAGATAGAGGTTCTCTCCTCTCTCTTAGGATTTAGGATTTCAACTTCTTCTCAGGTTTGATGTTCCTTTTATTTATTTTATCAATTTAGTTTATGAACTCTTTATGTTTAGATTAATTTCCTTTACTTAATGCAATTTGAGGTAATTCAGATTTATGATTGCTCTCTTTTATTTATGATATAAATAATTTGAATTTTTCCCTTTTGGTTTTGGTTGAGTCATTGGAGACACTTGAGTTATCAAACTCATTGTTGACTGAAAATTGGAATTCTTCAAGAATTAATTTGAATTCCAATAACTCTAGCCTTTCCCAAGGAAAAACTAGGACCTGAGGAATCAAAATTAATTCATCCACTTAACTTACCTTCATAGTTAGAGGTTAACAAAGTGGGAGAAAAATCCAATTCTCATCACAATTGATAAGGATAACTAGGATAGGACTTCCAGTTCTTATACCTTGCCAAGAGTATATTTTATTATTACTATTTTATTTTTCTTATCATTTAACATACTGCTTCCTTACTTTCAAAACCCCCAATTTACAAGACTCATAACCAATAATAAGAACATACTTCCCTGCAATTCCTTGAGAAGACGACCCGAGGTTTAAATACTTCGGTTATCAATTTTAAAGGGGTTTGTTACTTGTGACAACCAAAACATTTGTAAGAAATGTTGATTGCTTGGTTTAATAACTATACTCGCAACGAGAGTTTACTATAACTTCTAAACCATCAATCTTCAGTTCTTTCAAAATGGCGCCATTGCCGGAGAATTGAAAACGTGTGCCTTATTATTGGTTATTGTAAATATTTATTTTTTTGCTTGTTTATTTATTTTTATTTTTGTTTTTATTTTTGCTTTTTCATAAATTAAGAGGTTATTGGTTTTTATTTAGTTATTAAAAATTTTTCAAAAATTTGTTCTTCGTGTTCATCTTGACCTTCAAGTTGTTCTTAGTTGTTTTCTTCGTTTTGATCTAAAAATTTTAAGTTTGGTGTCATTTTATTGTTTTTCTCTTTCCTCATTTAATTCAAAAATATATTTTCTCTTTATTTTTATTGAATTTTCGAATTTTCCATAAAAAAAATTTGAGATTTTGATTTTAAAATTTTTATCTTATCTTATCTTAGTTTTAAATTTCAAAATTCAAATATTTTTCAAAAATCATATCTTTTTCAAAATCTTATCTTATCTTATTTCGAAAATCAAATTTCAAATTTCAAATTTCAAAATTTAAAAACTCAAAATTCAAAATTTAATTTTTCAAATTCAAAAATTTTAATTTCAATAACCTTTTAATTTAAATTTGTTTTTATTTTCGTTTTTAATTTTTATTAGCTACCATGAATTCTCACCCCTCTCGCTTTGAGTTTGGTTCTAAATCTATTCAAAGGAGTGGAAGCTATAACAGGAATATGCATCAAGGTCTAAGCAATCAAAGATGGATGGAGCCAAGAGGATCTGATCAACCCTTTAGGTAACAGCACCCTCAAATATATCATGGGCAAGGACCACTCTACAATGCATACCAAGCTGATAGATATGGTGGACTCCCTTGTAATTACCAACAAGCCCCACCCTGTGCTTATGAACCACCTTCCCAACATACCTTTGAACCACCAAACTCACAAGCCCCTTTACACCATTTACCTCCATATGACCCTAACCCACATCCACCATACCAATCACCCCATGAACCGAATGAGCCATACATAGATCCACCCCAACCTCCATTGGATAACAATACACTCATCTCTAACATCATTGGTCTCACCTCTATACTCCAAAATCTTATATCCCGCATGAACCAACCCTCTACCTCCAATATTCAACTCTCAAGCTCTAGTGCACTTCCTTTTCAACCAAATAATGATCTTTTCATCCCATTACCACCCTCCATGGAAGAGCACCCACATACATCAATCCAAGAGCAAGATAATCCCAATTATGCAATTGATATGGAACAGGAAAGAAGGAATCATCTTCGTGAATCCATACTTCATAAAGAGCTAGAGGAGGCCCTACGGGTAAAGGTAGGAGAGACCCTTAAAGATGAAAGAGTAGTTGAAAGGAGTTGTCATGGAAAGAAAATCATCGAGGATTAGTACGATTTTATACTTAAACAACTGGACAAAGCAGCAATTATTAAAAAGGAAGAAATGGTTGCAGACTTAAGAGATGCTGAACCTCCATGGGAAAGTCAAGACATAAAGCCTACTTTCAAGACGGTTGCATTTGATGTTGAGGAGGGTGTACAACCTCCAAGGCATACCCTGGTTGAAGACTTGGAAGAGGTTGATCAAGAGATGGAGATTCAAGAAAAAGAGGCACAACCTCCCATGCCCTTGGTGAGAAATGAAGAAGAGATTGAATTGGAAGAAAGCTACTAAGAGGAAGAGGTTGAAATTGAAGAAGCTTACAAGGAGGTGGAAGTTGTCAGAGAAGAGCACAAGGGAGTAGAGCTTGCAAGTTCATTAGCAACACCTCTCCCAAGGCCATTACCATCCAACACAACGTTCAAGTGGGTAAAATTCTTATCCTTAACCTTTACTTTCCCACTTGAATATGGGCTACTAGAGACGGATGGTCAACTTAGAGCTCTTTGTGGCATTAAGAGTAAGAGGTAGATGGTCAGTGGTAAGAATTGTCCTGCAAGGTTCATTATGGTTGAAAGCTCAAAGTTTAAACGCAAAGGTTGGTGTAGAACTCAACTGAATGGGTCTAGGAAGTTGTTTGGCCACTTTAGTGAGAATTCAGATTGCTTGCTACCGAGATGGAATCATGATGATCAACACAAAGATGGGTGTAAAAGCAAAGTTTGGGATCCTGGAGTCTGTTCTGACATTCAGCACACTGGAAGCCTGAGAACCTGTTTAAAACTGCTCAAGGGCTTTACGTGCCTAGTTTGGGATCCCGGAGGCCATTGGAATCACAAACATTGGTGGAGATTTCTGGATGAATTTAAGCACAAGCTACCATAACAGGAAGTTCATCCAATGTCCAACTTAAGGACTTTAACTAAAAGTGCTAGGTGGGAGACAACCCACCATGGTATGATCGTTCCTTTTTCATTTTTATTTAGTTTTATTTGTTTTCGAGTTTTATTTTATTTTATTGTATTGAACCTGGAGATTTGCATAACATTCATCTTAGCATTGCATTCTACATTTTTCATGCATATAAAAAAAAAATTTCGCACGCGATGCGATAGTGTCGCCGACGCGTCCGCGTCACCAGTGTGTTTGGAAGAAAAGGAAAGTGAACAAAGAGTCACGCGAAAGCGTGGCTGGAGGTGTGCCTTTGGCACAAATTAATCCACGCGACCGCGCATTAGCGAAATAGCCTCCCCACGCGTCCGCATCACCCACGCGAATGCGTGGCTCTGTAAAATCGACGTAAAGGGGTGCGTGGCAGAGAGTTATGATGGAGCGGGGCTGGAATGGTGCTAGCAGCACAAGCCCAACCACGCGAACGCGTCACCCACGCGTCCGCGTCATATTGGAAATAAGGCCACCCGCGTGATCGCGTCAACCACGCGACGGCGTCACCTAAAAATTTGGCGAAAAGAGTTTCGAACAGAGAGTTGTGCGAACGCGAGGCTGCACTCGCGCCAATCGCACAAATCAGGCCACGCGATCGTGTGACCCACGCGTCCGCGTCACCTGACCTTATTGCGCACCACGCAACCGCGTCACCCACGCGTCCGCGTCGCCTGCGCCGCACAACTTATCCATATCAGCGCCAAATATCATATCTTTTCTTCCCCCAAATCCTAATTTTTCTTTTCCATTCTTATTTCTTTCTTCTTTTCTTCTTCCTTCTTTACTTTCATTCTCTTTTACTTAATTACATACTTTCATTCATTGCATTTTAATTTTGTGCATATTTTTATTTTCTAAATTTATTTTTTTTCCATTGGTGTTACAATTTTCTTATTCAACTGTTGCATCTTTTCTTGAATTTATTTTGGTGCTCAGTGACTTATTTTACACTGTTGGGTAATATTATTTAAGTCAATGCTAATCTTTTATGATATTTGTATTAATTTTGCATTGACATTAATTTATATTGTCTTGCACTCTCTTCCCCATTGTTACAAATTTTGTATCACTGGTATGACATGGCTTCTATTGTTTTCTCACGTACATGTTGAAGCTTCCAAATGGGACCCTTTTCATTTGGCATTAACCCACCCATACTTCATTTATTTTCTTATCTCTATTTCTGGGTTACTTTTCTTCCCTTTTTCTTTCAGGATGGCCACCCGGAAGGGAACCGGAAGACGTTTACATGGGGAAACAAGACAAGTCTATCTGCACAATCTTTGGAGAAAAGTGCCAGTTGGAACAACCTGTCCACCTGCACATCTCAGCATGCACCGAGGACGGTGCAATCTTTAAGTGTGGGGAGGTCGATACCGATCTCCATGGGTTAGTTACTCTTCTATCTCAACACCAATGGTTTATTTTCCTTGTTAGTTGTTGCATTTGCATGTTTGATTGCATGATTATTGATTTTGTGCATATTTTATCACTTGGTTGAAGTAATATTTTCTTTTTCAAGAAACCTTTTAGAGCATTTCACTAATTTGAATAAAATTTTTTGTTACACTTGTTTGAAGAAATATTATTCTGAAACATGGTTTAGAGCTCGAACATACAAAACCAGTGAGATTTTTGAGCCTATTTGAATTAGTTGTATTTTATCAACCAAAATTCTGTTTTTGGTGTGTGTTTTTCTCTCTAAAATTGTGATCTTTGTCTTGCTTAATTCTATACTTCCATGGTTTGATGTATGCATACAGTTACATGATTGAGGCCTTTGTTTCACTGAGCTTACATACCCATATGGCCTTACCCTTTCATTATCCTTTGCAAACCAATGTTGAGCCTATTATACCCCTTTGTTCTTTACTTTAGCACATCATTAACTCTAAGCAAAAAACAGTAATGTCTTTAATTTGAATCCTTGGTTAGCTTAGACTAGTGAGAGTGCTCATGAATTAAGTATGGGGAAAGTTGAATTTGGAAACATTTGGTTTGAGAATTGAGTATGTTAGAATTTTTTGAAAATGTAAAAAAAAATGTTTAGGACATGATTCATGCATCCAATAATTTAATCATATGCATTGAGAAAAATAAAAGAAAAATATATATATATATATATATATATATATATATATATATATATATATATATATATATATATATATATATATATATACAAGTGTGAAAAAGAAAAGAAGAAAAATTAAACAAATACAAAA
>NC_029786.2:54786778-54797211 GCF_000816755.2 Arachis ipaensis | reverse complement strand
AAGTGAGAAAAAGAAAAAAAAAAAAAGGAGCAATTAAGCAAAAAGGTGACAAAATGCCCCAAAGTAAGGGGTGAAAGCAATGCATATGTACTGTACTTGAAATTAGAATGCATGAATATGGGGAAAACATGGTTAATGGATGGTTAGATTTTGCATTGTAATTACATGGATTGTCTTAAAGTTAGGTGGGAAAAGTTTAAGTTAATTAAGGATTCAGATTTTAGTCCACTTGGCCAAATATAATCCTACCTTGACCCTAAACCCATTACAACTCTTAAAAGACCTCTTGATTTGTGTATTTGTGCATTAAATTTTTGTTCATTGGTAGAAGAAAAGCAAGCCTTAGAAAGCAAGGTTAGTAGATAATTGAGAGAATCGAACCTTAAACACTTGAGTGATTAGAATGTATACACTACCAGTGAGGGTTCGATGCTCAATTCCTTGTTCCCTGCTTTCATGAGCTATTTTCTTCTTGCAAGTCTACTTGTAATTCATTTTCATGATTTGAATTAGTGAAATCCAGTTCATATTTATTCTTGGAGAATTTATTTACTTTTTAATCAAGTAGGTAGAAACATTTTGCATGTAGTTGCATTCATATAGATATGTTGCATTTCATACATTCTACCATCCCCCTTCACTTCTTTATAGCTTCTCTTGAGCTTAGCATGAGGACATGCTAATGTTTAAGTGTGGGGAGGTTGATAAACCACTATTTTATGCTTTATCTTGTGCTCAATTGAGTGATTTTTATCAACTCTTTACCCAGTTATTCATACTATTTGTATGGTTTTACATTTGCCTTCCTAATTATGTGCTTTGATTGAAAACATGCTTCTTTGGCCTTAAGTTCCCTATGTTTAAATCCTCTCTTATTACCATTAGATGCCTTGATATGTGTGTTAAGTGATTTCAGAGATTACAGGGCAGGAATGGCTCAGAGGATGGAAAGGAAGTATTGATAAACCCATATTTCATGAGTTCTTTTGTGCTTAATTAGAGTGATTTATTCAACTCTTCACCTACTTATTCACATTAATTGCATGGTTTTACTTTCCCTTCCTTATTATGTCATGTTGTGAAAAACATGTTTCCTAAGCTTTAAAAATTAATTATTTTAATTACCTTTATTTCCATTCGATGCCGTGATTAGTATGTTGAGTAGTTTCAGATTTTCTAAGGCAGAATGACTTAAAGGATGAAAAAGGGAACATACTAAAATGGAAGGAGAAAGCAAAACGGAAATTTAAAGAAACTGGTATCCACGCGATCACATGGATGACGCGATCGCGTGCCAAGCACGAATCAGCAGCGACACGGCCGCATGACTGACGCGACCGCGCGCCTTAAGCAGAACGCATATGACGCGGTCGCATGACTGACGCGACCGCGTGGCAAGGAAAAGCTCCGAATGATGCGACCGCGTGACCCACGCGGACGCGTGACAGAGGCCACGCACCAGAAATTACAGAATACGCCCCCAGCAAATTCTGAAGCCCTTTTTGGCCCAGATCCAAGTACAGACAGCATAGACCAGAGGTTATAAAGTGTGGGAATGCTTCCATTCAAAGAGAGCTCACATATTTTTACCTTTCAATGATTTAGATTTAGTTGAGAGGGAGATCTTCTCTCTCTCTTTTAGGATTTAGGATTTCTTCTTGTTTTAAGAGTAACTCTGGATGCCAGGTTGAATGTTCTTTTAGTATTACTTCTATTTATTTATTCCAACATTTGAATTTATTATTATAATTTAATTTATGAATTCTCTCATGTTACAGACTGTTATTTGAATTAATGATAATTGAGGTATTTTCAGTTTATGATTGTTCTCTTTGATTTAAGTTACCATTGCTTCCATCTAAGGACCTCTTTATCATTCCAGCAATTTTACTTTTCCCCTTTTGGTTCTGGTTAAGAATTTAGTAACTCAATAGTTATTAAACTCAACATAATTGATAATCGTTATCTTGCTAATTGATCTGAACTTAAATAATCCCAACCTTTTCTGAGGAAATAATTAGGATTCGAAAGTCAATTTAATTAGTCCCTTGACTTTCCTTTACCCTGGTGAAGGTTGACCAAGTGGAGTTTAGATTCAACTTTCATTATTGTTGAGAGAGATAACTAAGTTGGACCTCTAATTTCCCTACCTTGCTAAAAGTTGTTTTACAGTTATTATTTATTCTTAATTGCCATTTAATTCACTCTTCATTTAAATTACTTGCTTCTCACCTTCTAAACACCGATTACAACCTTTATAGCCAATAATAAGAACATACTTCCTCGCAGTTCCTTGAGAAGACGACCCGAGGTTTGAATACTCGGTTAATAATTTTTAAAGGGGTTTGTTACTTGTGACACCCAACACGTTTGTACGAAGGGATTTTTGCCGGTTTAGAAACTATATCTACAACGCAACCGTTTCTATGAATTTCTTTACTAGTAGAAAACCCGACGTCAAAATGGCGCCGTTGCCGGGGAACTGCTAACGTGTGCCTTATTATTGGTTATTGTAAATATTCAATCGTTCCCAATCATCACCACTTTCCTTTGTATCATGTCCAAGTCTGGCAAACCGCGAAGCAAAGGATCGCCTAAAGGAAACAGTAATTAAATTTCAAACAACCATTCAACAACTGGAGTAAGCACTAATTCAATGGGCCACTAGGTGCTCAAATATACAAGGATCAACCACAGACAGCCCGATGAAGAGCGTAGCATGAAAGAAATATTAGAGACTCCAGTTGACAAGACAGAGAATGAATTCGTACTAGAACAAGTGGAAGAAGCTGTCATTGTTCAAGAAGAAGAGTTGGTTGAAGATCTAGGCGATGCTGAACTTCCTTGGGAATCCAAAATTGAGGAAAACTCCGTCCAAGATGCCACAGTTAATGCTAAGGAAGACACCGTACAATCTCCAAGGCAAGTCATTTATGAAGAATCAGACGGAATAATCCAAGAAGCAAATTTCCTTGATGATGATCGTCACAAGTCTAGTTCTCCTAGTGATGAACTTGCGTCCGCAAGTGAATTCTCTGAGATCGAAGAATCTTCCCCAAGTGAATATGAAGATGATGCGAAGGTAGATTTCTCTCAACCTCCAATCTATGACTCGAGTGATGAGGAAGACATAGAAGACTTTGACCAGGATACAGATACAATTGAAGATCTTTGCAAGGAAGTGGAAGAATTCACAGAAGAACACAAGGAAACGGAACTTGCAGAACCACCAAAAATACCTATCCCAAGGCCATTACCACCCAATACAAGCTTGAAGTGGGTACAATCCTTAACTTATAATTTTACTTATTCACTTGAATATGGTTTGCTTGAAACAGGTGGCCAGCTTAGAGCTCTCTGCGGCTTTAAGAGTAAGAGGGAAATGGCTCGTATTCAGAGCTGGTGCACCAGGTTCAATAAGGTTCCACGCTTCACCTCGAAGTACACAGATTGGTATCATTCTCAATTGCATGGATCACAGAGAACGTTTGGTCACCACGGTGAGATTCTACTTTTTAAACCGCCCGGATGGAGACATGTAGACCAAGACGGAGGTGGATTTAAACGCAAGGCTTGGAATCCTGAGGTTTATTCTGACATTTGTTACCCCAGGAGCCTAAAAATTTGTTTGAAGCTGCTCAGAAGCTTTACATGCCTAGTTTGGGACCCCGGAGGCTATTTGCATTCCAAGCACTGGTGGAGATTTTTGGACGAATTTAAACACATGCCACCATAACAGGATACTCTTCCAATGTCTAACTTAAGGACTTTATCTAAAAGTGCTAGGTGGGAGACAACCCACCATGGTATGGTCGCCTCTTTTTCAACTTATTTCTAGTTAATTGCTTTCAATTTTCCTTTTTCATTTTAATTTACTAAACCTGGAATCATGCATGGCATTCATGTCCATCACTGCATCCTGCATTTTTCAGTTAAAAAAAAAAGGGTTGCACGACGCGACTGCATGCCCCATGCGATCGCGTCATATCGCGAAAAACACCACCCATGCGACCGCGTGACCCACGCGGTCGCATGATATATATATCAGCGTAAGGATCCAACGAACAGAAAGTTGGGCTGGAATCGTGCGGCCCTTATGCGTTTCGCACAAATTAGCCCACGCGATCGCATGCCCCATGCGATCGCGTCACTTACCCAATACCAATCCCACACGACCGCGTGAGCGACGCGATCGCGTCGCATGGATTGCACATCACCCCAAAAGGATACAGAGAGTTGCGCTAAAACGGTGCTGGAGTCGTGCATTTAGCACAACTTCCAGCAATGCGATCGCGCGACCCATGCGATCGCGTCACCCCTCTTTTCCCCCTCTCATGCGATCGCGCACCCCACGCGATCGCGTCACTCCCATTCTTGTCCCAATCACGCGACCGCGTGCCCCACGTGGCCACGTGACACCCTTGCCGCCACTGCCCCCTCAGCCACCACCGCGTCGCCGTGCACCACCACCGTGCCGGATGCCGCCGCAGCCACCTTCTCCCATGTTCCACCCCTTCCGCTTACCAGGTTCCGCAACACGCAACCTTTTTATCCATTCGTCAATTTTCTGTATTTTTTATTCCGTTTATGTTCATAATTAGGATAGCTAGACTTGCATGTTGTAGTGGATTTTTAGGTTGTTAGGTACCTTAGGCTGTGGTTAATGGATCTAGGTCTATTTACTTGCACTATTCTTACTTCTGTTTTATCCTATGTGCAAATCTGTTGCTGCTATAATCATGATTCATATGCTGCTTTCTTGTATGTTGCTGCTGTTTACATTGAGTTTTTCTGTTTATTTTATATCTATGTACATGCAGCTTGCTTTCTCTTAACTCATATGAACTGATCTGATTGCTGTTTATTTTCCGGGACAATCCAATTTTAGCCGGAATGCTGCCCAAATTTTTTTTTGAAAATTGTTTTCATTCTTGTTTTGGTTTGGCAACTCTGTTTTACTCTACCTCCCCCAAACCATTTCGTGAATGCTAAGGGCCACTTTCTTATCCTCTTTTGCTTTCCTGGTTCATAACATGCATTTGTGATTCACTGATTCCAATTTCTGATTTCTTTATTTCTATTCGAATCAGCATCACCCTGTTTTCTCTATTCGATTATGAGTACTTCTATTCTTACCTGTGAACCCTTGTTATATGGAATTTTTCTATGCCACTTACCTTCCTAACTCACTAATTTTAATTTACTAATTTCTTTTTCAAATCCTAACTATACTAACCCTTTTGATCTCTTTTCTGCTTATTTTCACTTTCCTCTAACTTTCTAACCATGGCATATTGCTTATTTTTTTCCATTTAACATAAATTCAATCACATTTCATATACTCATTTTCCTTATTCTATTTCTCCCTTACCGCTTTGAGTTTCCTTTGTTTAAATTGCCTATTTGCTTTCCTATTTTTTTATCCATTCCTGGTTTTCTATTTTTCAGGATGTCTGCCTCACAGAGGAAAGGTAAAGGCAAGGCTACTGGCAAGCACAAGAGAGGAGATTCCTCCCAGTCCATCATTGCTCTAATGCACGATTCATCATGGCGGGAGAAGAATTTCACACAGCAGGAAAAAGCTGACCAGCTGCTCCCTTCGACTGATCCTATAAAATTTGCAAACCGGTACTGTGAGCTGAAGTACCCGATTTTTGCAAACTCCAGAAATCTATACCTGGAACGTACCTTGAAGATTCCAGAAGCCCTCCAGCAATACACTACTGAGCAAATCAAGCAAAGGGGCTGGTTCTTTCTGGAGAGATCACTGACAGAGGTCAATGCATCTTGGGTCCGGGAATTCTATTGCAACTACTACCTTACTACCCTAGATGCAGTGAACCTGAGGGGAAAGCAAATTCTTGTCACTGAGGAGGCCATAGAGACCATTCTCCAGCTCCCAGCCAAGTCCGGTCAGCCAGATGGTTTTGCACAGGCTGAGGAAAACATGGGTCAGATGCAGTTTGACTGGGATGCTGTGAAGGCAAGGATAGCTCTCGACCCTGCTGTTCCTTGGGAGATGGGACAGAACACCACTATGCCTAGAGGGATCAGGAGAGTGTACTTAAATGATGAGGCTCGGCTATGGCATCAGATCTTGAGTAATTTTGTGATGCCGAGTACTCACGAGACGGAGATCCCGGCTACCATGATCACCCTCCTTTGGTGTGTGCTGATGACAAGTCATCGTAGCCTAGTTTTACTAGCCTTTTTCTTTATTTTTCATTTGGTTTTATGCACTTTCTTGTACTCTAAGTAAGTAAATTGGAATAGAAATGCATGACTTCTCTAAATCAAACAACCACCATGAAATTTATGCTAAATCATGAGGTTTAAGCCAAATTTAATTGATTTTTAATGATTTATAAACCTTGTGAATTTGGAGATACTTTGATTGGTTATTTTGATTAATTGTAGGTGAAGAAAAGAAGAAAAGAGGAAAAGCGTGGCCAAAGAAGTGTGGCCCAAGGAAGAAAAAGTGTGGCCAAGAAAGGAGGAAGTGTGGCGCAATAAACCACAAAGCTCTCCCCAAAGAACACCAAGCACCAAGTGAGCGCTCACTTACTCCCTGGGAATCAAGACACAAAGCTCAGCTCACTTTGTGAGCTGAGCACAACACAAGGCCAAGAAATAAGGAAATGAGGAACCAAGCTCAGCTCACAAAGTGAGCATTATCGAGAGCGCTAGAGGAAAAATTCAAGGAAAATATTTTGCAAATGCATGCTCCAAGACTTGAACCCATGACCAAAGGGAAGAGGGGAGGCGCTACTCACATGGAAAAATAAGCCAAAATTGGCCAAATGCACTCCCCAAGGATCGAACCCCACACCTTGAGGAAGCAAGGAAGCAAGACAACCAAGAAAAAGGGGGTTTCGAACCAAGGACCCTTCCTTGGATGCACCGAAGCTCAGCTCACAAAGTGAGCTGAGCGCTACTCCTTGATGCATGGGGGCACATCTTGACACGGCCAGGGAGTGAGGCACGCAACAAATTGACAAGGCCCTTGGTGCATGAAGCGCAACATTTGACACGGTCCTGGGAGCACAAGGCGCGCACAAAATTGGCACCAAGACACTAGCGCTCAGCTCACAAAGTGAGCTGAGCTCTCCCCTGATGCTTCCCAACCAACAAGACACGCTATTCAAGGCACAAAGCTCAGCTCACTTTGTGAGCTGAGCATTCCCCTGGGAGATGCATTTGGGCTGAAATTGAAATTTAAAATTCCAACTTACTTCATTCCTTCACCAAATCAAAAGCCCATCCAAATTCCAATATCCAAGAATAGAAAGTGTATAAATAGGAGTTAGTTTGATGTAATTAGGACTTTTTCTCTTTTTCTTTTACCTTTGAGAACCTCTAGACTTCATTTTTGAATTTTCCTTTTTACTTACATTTTAACTTTGAACTTTTATTTTCAGAGAATTGGGAAGGAGAATTGATCTCTCTTCTTCCTTGTTCTTGCTTGAGTACTCTTTAATTTCCTTGCTTTGGATCTTGGGTGGAGAATTGAAGAACTTCTGTTTCAATCTCACCTTGAGATCTCTTGTTTACTTTTCTGCATAATTAAATTTCATTTCTGTTTACTTCACTGCATCTTCTTCTTCCTCTACTCTTTCTGCAATTTACTTTTCCTTATTTTCTTTGCAATTGTTTTTGTTGGATCAAGGAAGGATTTGAGATCTAGACTTGTTATCTAGTCTCTTCCACTCCTGAGATCTTCAACTTCTTTTCATTTGCTGCAAATTAAGCACTGCCTTTCTGTCTTTGCAATTCTCGCAATTCTCATACTTTTCTGTTTGGATCTACTTGAAATTCAATTCATCTTTAGTCTTCTGTTTGTTACAATTTACTCGTTCTCATTTAAATTTCTGCAATTCCACTTCCTAATTCCCTTCTATCATTCAAGCAATTTACATTTCTTGCACTTTAAGATTCAGTCATTTACATTTCTTGCAATCTAAGTTTCTGTAATTTAATTTACTTGTTCTTTAAGATTCAGCACATTTACTTTCCTGCTCTTTAATTTACTGCACTTTACCCTTCTCCCTTTACGTTTCAAGCAATTTAGTTTCTGCAAATTACAATCAACTCAACCAAATCTTGATTCGCTTGACTAAATCAACCACTAAACTAAAGTTGCTCAATCCTTCAATCCCTGTGGGATCGACCTCACTCTTGTGAGTTATTATTACTTGATACGACCCGGTATACTTGCCGGTTATACGTGAAAGAAAATTTTTCGCGCATCAAGTTTTTGGCACCGTTGCCGGGGATTGATTAGATTGACAATGATTAAGTGAAGTGGAGATCTAGATCTAGCATTTTTATTTTCTGTTCTTTAACTTTTGATTAACCCACTAACTGTTTGAATTTTTGTTTAAGCTAACTACAATTTCATCATGGATTGAAGTGTTACTGTCCTTCTGGCTTTGTTTGATTTCTATGTCTTGTTTGCATGTCAGGGACAAGGAGAGCTATACCAACTTTTTGTGAACAAGACGAAAGAACCCTCAGGAGAATAAGAAGAGCTGAAAGAGGGAAAAACATTGTTGGAGAAGAGGATTCGGAAGAAGAAGAGTTCCAAGATATGGAAGAACACTCAACAATTCCAACTAATCCATAAGGAGGAGTAACTAACAACAACAACAATCCACCACAGAGAAGAGTTTTGGCTTCCTACACATTTGCAAATCCTAGACATTGTGGGAGTAGCATTCTTACCCCAAATGTTAATGCAAATAACTTTGAACTAAAGCCACAACTCATCACATTGGTTCAAAACAATTGTTCTTATAGAGGAGGACCACTTGAAGATCCAAATCAACACTTGTCCACTTTCTTGAGAATTTGTGACACTATCAAAACTAATGGAGTGCATCTTGACAGTTACAAGCTACTGCTATTTCCATTCTCTCTCAGAGACAAAGCCACCCAATGGTTAGAATCTTTCCCAAGAGACAGCATTGACAATTGGGATGATCTAGTGAGCAAATTCCTTGCCAAATTTTACCCACCTCAAAGAGTTATTAGACTGAAGACTGAAGTAAAAACATTCACGCAAATGGAGGCTGAACCATTATATGAGGCATGGGAAAGGTACAAGGCTCTGATTCGGAAGTGTCCTCCTGGAATGTTTAATGAGTGGGATAGATTGCAGAATTTCTATGAAGGCTTAACACTAAAATCTCAAGAGGCCTTGGATCATTCAGCTGGAGGTTCTTTGCAACTCATGAAGACGGCAGAAGAAGCCCAAAATCTCATTGATATGGTAGCTAACAACCAGTATTTCTTTGCCCACCAAAGGCAACGCCAACCATCACAGAGGAAGGGAGTGATGGAATTGGAAGGAGTGGACTCAATTTTAGCTCAAAACAAATTGATGCAGCAGCAGATTCAACAACAATTTGAGCAAATGGCCAAGAGGATTGATAGCCTCCAAGTTGCAGCAGTAAGCACCAATCAACCATCAACCACATGGGGAACAAATGAAGAAACTTAAGAGGAGCAACAGCAGGAGCAAGTCCAGTACATGCACAATCAAAATTCTGGGACAAATGAGGTTTATGGTGACACTTACAACCCTTCATGGAAGAGTGATGACAAGTCATCCTAGCCTATTTTAGCTAGTCTTTTTCTCTTGTTTTCATTATAATTATGCACTTTCTTGAGCTACAAGCAAGCTAATTGAGTAGATTTTCATGTTTCCCTTGATTGAACCAACCATATATGAATTCATGCCATTTCATGAGGTTTTATGCTATATTTATTGCATATCATGAAAGAATGAATATCTCATGATTTTGAGCATAGCTTTGATGAGTTTGGTTGATTAATGATAGGTGAAGAAAGCTTGGAGAAAGGTTGAAGCAAGAAGGAATAGCTAGGAGTAAAGAGAAGACAATGGAATAAGTGAAATTGAACCAGGAAGCAAGAAGCTGGACCTAAAGTTAGCATCAAACTTTTGCACAAACTTTTGGTTGAAAAGTTAGCCCCAACGTTAGCCCCCTTACTTGGAGGCTAACGTTGGAACTTGAAAATTCTCCCCTGGGCTCCAAAAGTTTGCGCCAACGTTAGCCCCCTAACTTTGAGGCTAACGTTGGCACATGAATTTCTCCCCTGGGCTCCAAAAGTTTGCGCCAACGTTAGCCCCCTAACTTTGAGGCTAATGTTGGCACATGAATTTCTCCCCTGGGCTCCAAAAGTTTGCGCCAACGTTAGCCCCCTAACTTTGAGGCTAACGTTGGCACATGAATTTCTCCCCTGGGCACCAACGTTTGCGCCAACGTTAGACCCCTAACTTGGAGGCTAACGTTGGTGCATGAAAATTCAAGGAAGAGGAGCAAAAGTTTGCACCAACGTTAGACCCCTAACTTGGAGGCTAACGTTGGCGCCACTAGCACACAAGGCAAGGCCAACGTTAGGGTCAAAGTTAG
>NC_029786.2:54786167-54786749 GCF_000816755.2 Arachis ipaensis | reverse complement strand
ATCTTGGATTGGAGAATTGAAGAAATTCTGTTTCAATCTCAATCTTGGATCTCTCTGTTTCTTTACTGTTAATTGAATTTCATTTCTGGTTAATTTCTCTTCATCTATTCTCTTTGCAATTTACAATTCCCTTGCAATTGTTCTTATTGGATCTAGGAAGGCATTGAGATCTAGACTTAGTTTTCTAGTCTCTGGGTCCTGAGATCCAAATCTCCAATTTACATTCTGTTTATTGCTCTCCATGTTCATTTACTTTTCTGCTATAAGATCCGATTCAATCCCAATTCCCTTTTACTCTTTTGTTTGATGCAACAAGGCAATACAATTAAGGAGTGGGAGAACATTGATAAGCAACAATGACACTACAAGGAAACAAGCAGAGAACATCAAAGAGCCAACAGAGGATGAGAATCAAACAAAGGCAGATGAAGCTAAGGAGCAAGTTGTGATGCCAAACAAAGGCACTGAGAACCTTAAAGAGAAAGATAACCAGCCACATAGCTCAAAGGAAGTAGCTCAGGGGCAGCAGCAAATAGGAAAGAGCATCACACCTCCACTGCCATATCCCCAGAGGTTCAACAA
>NC_029786.2:54785914-54786117 GCF_000816755.2 Arachis ipaensis | reverse complement strand
CATGAAAGAATGAATATCTCATGATTTTGAGCATAGCTTTGATGAGTTTGGTTGATTAATGATAGGTGAAGAAAGCTTGGAGAAAGGTTGAAGCAAGAAGGAATAGCTAGGAGTAAAGAGAAGACAATGAAATAAGTGAAATTGAACCAGGAAGCAAGAAGCTGGACCTAAAGTTAGCATCAAACTTTTGCACAAACTTTTGG